>NC_037671.1:62194713-62358896 GCF_003255815.1 Theropithecus gelada | reverse complement strand
TTTTTTTTTTTTTTGAGACGGAGTCTCGCTCTGCCGCCCAGGCTGGAGTGCAGTGGCCGGATCTCAGCTCACTGCAAGCTCCACCTCCCGGGTTCACGCCATTCTCCTGCCTCAGCCTCCCGAGCAGCTGGGATTACAGGCGCCAGCCACCTCGCCCGGCTAGTTTTTTTGTATTTTGTAGTAGAGACGGGGTTTCACCGTGTTAGCCAGGATGGTCTCGATCTCCTGACCTTGTGATCCGCCCGTCTCGGCCTCCCAAAGTGCTGGGATTACAGGCTTGAGCCACCGCGCCTGGCCTAATTTTTGTATTTTTAGTAAAGGCAGGGTTTCACCATGTTGACCAGGCTGGTCTTGAACTCCTGAGCTCAAGTGATCTGCCCACCTCGGCCTCCCAAAGTGCTGGGATTACAGGTGTAAACCACTTCGCCCGACCTGCCATCATTTCAAGTCTCTAAAAACAATCCTGAAAATTCATTATTTTAAGTTTTTCTCTTTACCTTTAGTATAAGAAGAAATAAAAACTCATTTTATTTCTACTTGTTTTGTTTGCTTACCCAGAAATATTTCTACGTAAGATATTTTATTTTAGAGTTTTTAATTGCCAAATGTTCATTGAACACTTGCACATTTGATGGCGCTTAAGTATTTTGGCACAATTTTTTTTTTTCTTTTTTGAGACAGAGTCTCACTCTGTCACCCAGGCTGGAGTGCAGGGGGACCATTTTTGTAGACCCAGAGTCTGACCATGTTGCCTTGGTTAGCTCAAACTCCTGGGCTCAAAGGATCCTCCCTCCTCGGCCTCCCAAAGTACTGGGATTACAGGTGTAAGTCACTATGCCTGGCCTTAGCACAATATTAAGCACCTCATAAGGCCTCAATACAAATTCATTTTATTTTTATTACCATTACTAGTGTGAACAGTGCAATATAACTATAGATCAAAGTCTCTCTCTTCAAGGACAGATCTTAAAATTCAGTAATGGAGGAGAAATGGCATTTAGAAAGAAGAAGACACACAAGCCAAGGCTGCGTCCTAGTGTAACTTATCTCTGATGCCTTTGCCTACTTTCTCCTTATCCGCTATCCCCTTTACTTGATAACTAACAGAACCGAAAACTGAAAGTAACTGGGAGAATGTCTGCATAAATGTTAGCTCACAGTGTAATTCCTGGTGCTTGGGAAAATTCCAAGTCATGAATATAGACTTTGACCAAGAGATCTTTGGGACAGTCAATATTATTCTTTAGAGAGCTGGCAAAATTTCTAGTCAATTTTAAGAAGAGGCCCTTGGAGTAATTCTGGAGTCCCGAGGCTACTTCAGAGATGAGATGAACTGTAGTTGTGTGTCTGAAAAATAATCCAGATAACTGTAGGCACAATTTACATTTCCTACTAACTCAATAGGCGTCTCTAAAAATCCCCAGGAAATAGTCTGGACTGACATTTCTGGCCTAGCTTTATGCCAAACCTCATTGCTTAGGAATTGGAGAAAAACTGGTTTTACTCTGAGGAAGTGGTATGTTTGGAGCATGAGGCAGTAACCATTTAACAGCATGTGGGGTCATTAAGATTTCATTAGTTTTTTCTGTGCTACCCAAGTCCAGCAATTTTTTTTCGACACCTATTAAGTGCCCAATACCATACTAAATACTTGGTTAAAACACATGTCATAGGTTCTTGTCCTTGACTAGCTTAACAATTTCAAAGGAGCAGGTTTTAAACTGTGTTCATTGCACTTTATGGTTCCAAGAAAGAAGCCCCAGAGCCAATACTGGGGTTGGTATAATTTTAGAATTGCACCTAGCACATAATAAATGCCCAAATTGTATTAGCCTAGTGGGTTTACGGTTCAACTGAAAAACTTTTATTGGCTTTATACAGTTGATTTATATTTATATATTGATCTTCTGAATAAGATTTTAGTTGAAAAAAGGTTCTGCTGCTAAACAAAGTTTGAAAAACTAATGATCTCAGGTATCTCATTTCAGAGTCTTATTAAAAGTTAATATAAACGTTCCATAAAGACTTTCCTCAATTTTATAATATTATAGAATCCCACTTTTGATTAAATGAATGTCTACAAAAAGTCAAAACATTTTGACAAATATGTATACTTTACTGAGTTTAGAATGGGCCAATTATAGATAATAGGAAAAAAGACTTAGCCATCAACATTATGATACTTTATATGTGTCAAACCTGTACCCGTTTTTGTGAACATTATAAAAGTTAACACGTATTGAGTGCCAGGTACTATTCTGAATCATCTTAAAATATTTTATGTCATTGTATCTTCATAGCCATATTAAGAGACAGGTACTATTTTATAGATGAGGTAATACCTTATTATTTTATTTTACTTTTTTTTTTTTTTTTTGAGATGGAGTCTTGTTCTGTTGCCCAGGCTGGAGTGCATAGCGCTATCTTGGCTCACTGCAACCTCCGCTTCCTGGGTTCAAGCAGTTCTCCCTGCCTTAGCCTCCTGAATAGCTGGGATTACAGGCACTCACCACCACGCCCGGCTAATTTTTGTATTTTTAGTAGAGGTGGGGTTTTGCCATTTTGGCCAGGCTGATCTTGAACTCCTGACCTCAAGTGATCTGCCCACCTCAACCTCCCAAAGTGCTGGGTTTACAGGTGTGAGCCACCACACCTGGCTGAGGTAATACCTAAAGACCGTAAATATTTAACATGACCCAAATCATGTAGCAAGAAAGTCTCAGAGTTTGTATAAAAACACAAGGCCATCTGAGCTATTAAGTATTATTATCCCAATTTTATAAATGTGGGAACTGGGATCAGAATTTTTGTCTTAGATTATAAAGCTATAAACGATCAGAGCTGGAATTTAAAATAAGATCATCTGACCCCAAATCTGGTATTTAAGAACTGCCATAATGGTTAGAAATCATTAAAACTTAGCAAAATATAAATTGGTTGTTTCTGACAATTGTGTAAAGTGAATACTTGATCAAGAAGTTTAGATACATGTAAAACTATCTTAAAAAGCCTGAATAGACTGAATAGATTACATTTGGTGGTTATTAATGTATCTAAAGAAAGATTACATTAATCTAAAGAAATATTTAACATCTTTGGTGAGATATATCCCTAAATATTTCATATATTTATGATATTACGAAAAATATTTTTGGTTGGGCGCAGTGGCTCACACCTATAATCTCAGTGCTTTGGGAGACTGAGGCAGGAATACCACTTGAGGGCAGAAATTTGAGATTAGCCTGGGTAACATAGCATGATCCTGTCTCTACAAAATATTTTAAAAATTAGCTGGGCATGCACCTATAGTCCTAGTTACTTGGGAGGCTGAGGCGGGAGGATCACTTGAGCCCAGGAGTTCGAGACTGCAATGAGCCATGATTGCACTATTGCACTCTAGCCTGGGCAATAGAGTGAGACTCCATCTCAAAGAAAAACAAATATATTTAAAAATACTTAATCCTGATTATTTGCTGCTAGTATATAGAAATACTTTAAAAAAATTTTTTTTGTATATTGATCATTGCAATTGACTGGATGTTTATGTCTCCCCCATAAAAGTTAGTTGAAATTCTAACTCCTAAGGTTATGACATTAGGAGATGGGGCCTTTGGTGATCCCCTCATGAATGGTATTAGTGTACTTATAAAAGGGACCCCAGAGAGCTTGCTTGATCCTTTTGTTATATGGAATTCCAGGGAGAAGATGTCCATCTATAAGGAAGTGGTCCCTCACCAGACACTGAATCTGCTGGTATCCTGATCTTGAATTTATCAACCTCCAGAACTGTGAGTAATAAACTGTTGTGTATAACCTACTTGATAGTATTTTTTAATAGAAACCTGAACAGACTAAGATTTCTATCACAAATAGAAATCTTACTAAGCTCACATATTAGTTCTAGATTTTTTTTGGTAGATTCCATATATTAATATTATCTATTTCTTTTTGAGTAAACTTTGGTAATTCGTAATTTTTGAGGAAATTTAAGTTAACACATTTGTATCAAAGTGTCCGTGATTGCATTTTAAGTTGTACATAATTTATCTATTGCTATGTAATAAATTACCACAAACTTAGTGGCTTAAAGCACACATTTATTATCTCTGTTTCTGAGCATCTCCTAGGAGTCTGGGCATGGCTTAGCTAGGTCCTTCGCTTAGGGTCTCACAGGCTGCAATTAAAGTGTCATCTAGGACTGGATTCTTATTAGGGAAATATATTCCTCCAAGCTCTAATGGGTTGTTGGCAAAATTCATTTCCTTGTGGTTGTAGGACTCATGGCAGCTTGCTTCTTAAAAGCCAGCAATGGAGAGAGAGAGAGAGAGAGAAAGAGAGAGACTAGCAAGTCTCTCATGTAACCTGATACATGTAAACACGTATATCTCATTGCCTTCACCACTGTGGGGCCTGGCAAGCATAAAATCTACAGGATAGGTTGGCAGGCTGGGGAGCCAGGAAATAGTTGATATTGCAGCTTGATTCTGAAGGCAGTTTGGAAATAAAATTTCTTATTTTTTGGGGTACCTCAGTTTTTTCCTAAGACCTTCAGTTGACTGGATGAGCCCCACCCACATTATGGAGGGTAATCTGCTTTATCAAAAGTCTACTTATTTAAATGTTAATCTCATCTTTAAAAAAAAACAAAAAACCCTTCATAGCTACATTTAGGTTGGCGTTTGCCCAAATATCTAGGTACTATGGCCTAGTCAAGTTGACACATGAGATTTATCGTCATATCACCCAGCTAATTTCCAGATTGCTCAATTATTAACTTCTCATTTCCAATGACCTGCCTGCTCCAATTATATATCTATTCCAAAATTACATTCAGAGCCTGAAAATCACCAGGCAGGATCTACTCCAAAGTCACTAATTCAAATAGTCCACTTCCTGACCAAAGTCCCTTATTATTTCAGCTTATGTGTTCAAGTACTTTTATGGTAAAAGTTTTTAGAAGAGATAAGAATCTTCAGGCCCTTGATTCTTACTCTTTGCTCTATCAGTCAGGGCTCTTCCTTATCTATCTTGGATGTCATGGTCAAGTTCTTAAATTACTCTCTTGTAAAAATATTAAACATTATTTTTCTATCTTTCCATCATATCTTCTTGGTGAAAGCAACATGGGGTGAATCCACATATTTTCTCCAAGCTTGCTTCTGGCTATCTGAAAACTACTGGAGAAAAGACACAAGAGTGCAGAATTCACTAAGAATTTATGTTCAACAGGCTCAATGGTTTTCAGTTGCCTGACAGCTATGTATTTCGTTCATTAGCTAAATTTCTCACTTTAAATTGACTAAAAAAAATACACTCTCATCAAACTTCCACATCCACCTTCACCTTGTCACTCTCATAGTATTTTTTCACCTCCTACGTCTTCAAGAAAACAAGAGCTCCTCTACAGCTAGCAGCAAGAGTTCTAGTTGCTGCTCACGCCTTCATGCTTAGCAGTAGTAATGGCTGCTTACAGTTGCTCGTCACTGGGAGTTTTACTCCTCCTTGTCAGTTGCCTTAATCCCTTTTCACATGTTGGTAAGTACTACCTTCATTAAGCTTTCTTTGATTAAACCTTTGGGTGTGCCATCTATTTACTTATGTAACCCTGACCAATAGAAAATCTTAAATCAGCCTTTTGCCCTGTCATCATCACTGTATGCTCCAGTTGCATACATTTTAACACAGACTTCTCTAGAGCTAAACCAGATATTAGGCCAAAGGTGAAAGACGTGGCACAATTTTCACCTACATGCCCATGGCTGATATTATAGATCATGGCATGTATTCCTACTGATCCTTCCCGCTTACAGCTAGGCAATTCATGAATAGATTGGTTTAAATTTTGCCTTTTGCAAGTTGCATTCTTCCAAAGTAGTTTGCTTTTTACATAACCTCAAAATTTTCTGCCCTTGTCATTCTTAGTTTGATTAATGGACATGTTGTGATAGTTATAAACTTGTTATTTTTGTATTTATTAATTATTCACTTTTGAATTAACCTGTACCTTAGTTTTGTAACTAATTGCTTTTTTTTTTTTTTTTTTTTTGAGACACATTTTTGTTCTGTTGCTCGGGCTGGAGTGCAGTGGCATGATCATGGCTCATTGCAGCCTTGACTTCCTGGATTCAAGTAATCCTCCTACCTTAACCTCCCAAGTAGCTGGGACCACAGGCATGTGCCACCATGCCCAGCAATTTTTTTTTTTTTTAAATTTTTGGCAAAGATGAGGTCTCTCTATGTTACCCAGGCTGGTTTGAAATCCTGTGCTTAAACTGGTTTTATAACTAAGTCTTAATAATTGGAGAACTCTGAGTTTATCCTTGTGCATAAGAAGGACATAGGTATAGAAAAATTTATTGAATTTGCTTATGACAGGTTGGTATAAAAGTCCGATTACATTATAATAATGGCTTATCAAATATTTATTAATATTGAATTATTATTATTATTATTATTATTATTTTTTTTTTTTTTGAGACGGAGTCTCGCTCTGTCGCCCAGGCTGGAGTGCAGTGGCCGGATCTCAGCTCACTGCAAGCTCCACCCTCCCGGGTTCACGCCATTCTCCTGCCTCAGCCTCCCGAGTAGCTGGGACTACAGACGCCCGCCACCTCGCCCGGCTAGTTTTTTGTATTTTTAGTAGAGACGGGGTTTCACCGTGTTAGCCAGGATGGTCTCGATCTCCTGACCTTGTGATCCGCCCGTCTCGGCCTCCCAAAGTGCTGGGATTACAGGCTTGAGCCACCGCGCCCGGCTATTATTTTTTTTTAAACATAGTCTTGCTCTTGTCGCCCAGGCTAGAGTGCAATGGCACCATTTCAGCTCGTTGCAACCTCCACCTCTTGGATTCAAGTGATTCTCCTGCATCAGCCTCTCAAGTAGCTGGGATTACAGGCGCCCATCACCATGCCCAGCTAATTTTGTATTTTTAGTAGAAACAAGATTTCACCATGTTGTCCAGGCTGGTCTCGAACTCCTGACCTCAGGTGATCCACCCGCCTCAGCCTCCCAAAGTGCTGGGATTACAGGCATGAGCCACCACTCCCGGCTGGAATTTATGTTTTATTGTACATAATATTTATTTTTTGGATGATTGGGTAACAATGATGCCAGTTTGATGCAATCTCCATATGAAATGCCCCCAAACACAGTATCATTACCTTAAAGATTAGTAGAGATATGCATGTATTTACATTGCAACATTTACAGAAACCACATTTAGAAGACAGCATGCCTATGTTCATGTGGAGTCCTTGACTGTATTTCATCTTACATTAAGCCAGGAGGATGTCTACGGTTATCTAGCGAGCTGGCCTGCTCATTAAATGTCCTGGAGGTGCACTTTATCCATCTTTTGGTAGGACCTCTGCTATATTCCTACCTGTGTCCCTCCCACTTTCCTAGACTCCTGAAGAAGTTTACAGCTTATAAGAAAATGTTCTTGCCCTTCTGTTAACAGTGCACCTGCCCAGTAGACCAGATGCCCAGGGGTCCTGCCCCTGCCAACCAAGTTTTCTCATTTACCAGGCTTGAAGTTGAGGCTGTCTTTAGTGACATCAATACAAATGTCTCTGTCATTATTTACTTGTTTCATGGACTTGATTCAACTAACATGTATTTATTACCCTTTATATGCCAGGCCATCTTCATGATACTGAATATTGAAAGATAAACAAAATGAGGACTATTTTTGCAATAAATTTGAAGTCTATATCAAAATTATGTAGAAACACATTAACAGAGAATTAAGTCTATGTTAAGAACAAGAAAACCCTAAAAATGATTTAGTGTATTGGGAGGCTGAAATGGGAAGATCACTTGAGGCCAGGAGCTAAAGACCAATCAGTCTGGGCAACATAGCCAGACTGTATCTCTACAAAATAAATAAATAAATAAATAAATAAATAAATAAATAAATAAATAAAGCTGGGTGTGATGGCATGCACCTGTAGTCCCTGCTACACAGGAGACTGAGGTGAGAGGATTCCTTGAGCTCAGGAATTTAAGGCTGCAGTGAGCTATGATTGTGCCACTGTACTCCAGCCTGGGTGACAGAGAGAGATTCCATCACTAAAAAATAGAAAATAATGGCCGGGCGCAGTGGCTCATGCCTGTAATTCCAGCACTTTGGGAGGCTGAGGCGGGTGGATCACCTGAGGTCAGGAGTTCGAGATCAGCCTGCCCAACATGGTGAAACCCCGTCTCTACTGAAAATACAACAAGTAGCTGGGCGTGGTGGCAGGCACCTGTAATCCGAGCTACTTGGGAGGCTGAGGCAGGAGAATAGCTTGAACCTGGGAGGTGGAGGTTGCAGTGAGCCAAGATCGTGCCACTGTACTCCAGCCTGGGCGACAAGAGCGAAACTCCATCTCAAAAAAAAAAAAAAAAAAAAAAAATTTGATATTGTCATGTGTTGCTAAATGATGCAGCTATATTCTGAGAAATGTGTCATTAGGTGATTTCATTGTATGAAAATCATAGAGTGTATTTACACAAACCTAGATGCTATAGCTTACTACACACCTAGGCTATATGGTATAACATATTGCTCCGAGGTTACAAACCTGTATAGCACATTACTGTACTGAATACTGTAGGCAGTGGTAACACAATGATAAGTATCTGTGTATCCAAGCATAGAAGAGGTACAGTAAAAATATGGTGTAAAATATTTTTTAAAAATGAGGCCATGTGCGATGACTCATGGTTGTAATCCCATCACTTTGGGAGTCTGAGGCAGAAGGACCGCTGGAGCCTAGGAGCTTGAGACCAGCCTTGACAAGATAGGGAGACCCTGTCTCTACAAAAGTTTTTGAAAACTAGCCATGTGTCATGGCATGTACTTGTGATGTCATCTACTTGGGAGGCTGAAGTCTGAGGATCGCTTGAGCCCAGGAGGTTCAGGCTGCAATGAGTAGTGATCTTGCCACTGCACTTTAGCTTGGGTAACAGGAGCAAAACCCTATCTTAAAAGAAAAAAATATATATTAAAAAAAATGGTACCATGAATGGAGCTTGCAAAACGGCAAGTTTTTCTGGGTAAGTCAGTGAGTGAGTGGTGAGTGAATGTGAAAGTCTAAGATATTACTGTACACTACTGTAGATTTTATACACATTGCACATTTAGGCTATACTAAATTTATTTTTCAAAATTATTCTTCCTTCAATAATAAATTAACCTGAGCTTACTATAACTTTTTTACTTTATCAACTTTATAATTTTTTCAAATTTTTTACTCTTTTGTAATAACACTTAGCTTAAAACACATTGTACAGTCAAACAAAAATATTTTCTTTCTTTATATCCTTATTCTAAAAGCTTTTTTTCTATTTTTACATGTATTTTTTACTTTTAAAGCATTTTTGTTAAAAACTAAGACATAAGTACACACATTACCCTAAACCTATACAGGGTCAGGGTCATTGATATCATTGGCTTCCTCCTCCACATTTTTTCCCATTTCAAGATTTTCAAGGGCAATAACACACATAGAGCTGTCATCTCCTGTGATGACAATGCCTTATACATCCTGAAGGACCTGCCTGAATCGGTTTTACAGTTAACTTTTTTCTTTAATAAATAGTATACTCTAAAATAACAATTAAAAATATAGTATAGTAAATATATAAATAAGTAACATTTATTATCACCAAGTTTTATGTACTGTGCATAATTGTACATACTGTACTTTTAGATGACCGGCAATGCAGTAGGTTTGTTCACACCAGTATCCCTACAAACATGCGAGTAACGTGTTGCCTTGCAACATTATGACAGCTATGATATCACTAGGCAATAAACTGTTTTCAGCTTCATTATAATCTTTTCTTTCTTGCTTTCTTTTCATCGTCTTTTTTTTTTTTTTTTTTTTTTTTTTTTTTTTTTTTTTTTTTTTTTTGTGAGACACAGTTTTACTCTGTTGCCCAGACTGGAGTGCAGTGGCTCCATCTTGGCTCATTGCAACCTCTACCTCCCAGGTTAAAGTGATTCTCATGCCTCAGCCTTCCGAGTAGCTGGGATTACAGGTGTAATTACAGGCATAATTACAGGTGTGCCACCATGTCCAGCTAATTTGTGTATTTTTAGTAGAGATGGGGTTTCACCATGTTGGCCAGGTTGGTCTCAAAAACTTCTGACTTCAAGTGATCCAGCCTCCTCGGCCTCCCAAAGTGCTGGAATTACAGGTGTGAGCCACCACACCCAGCCCATAATCTTTTTTTTTTTTCTATTAACAAGTCTTCCCCCTTTTGTTTTCCATTTATCATGCTCATTTTTGTCAGAATCATAGCCTGCTTCTTTAAAATTGACAACCAAGATTCACTGGCAAACATCCTTTGTCCTTGGACCATATAATCCCAGCTTTTGCTCTTATGTGGGTTTTTTTTTTCCTCCCAAGCCCACAAGTTTCCTGGAGCCAACTTTTGCAGCTCAAAATTGTTCACATGATTTTATACTTTATGGCTTTGAGCCATGAACACTTGTACAATGTTGTTTTGCCACTTTCCATTTTATGTGGGGATTATTTCCTCCTGGAATACTCCTTTTGTATTAGCCAAAGGAGTGAAAGTTTGTGTTGATTTCTTAGATGGTGCATGGAGGGTTGTGGACATATTTGAGACACAGAGGTGGACAGATGGCAAGATGAAGTTATCTTTTGAGATAAGAGGATTGAGCTCTGAAATGCCCAGGGTCCAATCAGCCTCAGGTGTAATTCTCCCTTCGTGCTTCCATAGGCCAAGAGTAGCTTGAGGGGGATGCAGAGCCTGCTAATGTATAAGGTAAGACCAGCCAAAGGCTAATGTCTGGGGGGTGTGGGAGGGGCTCCCAGATCAGGCATTCTCTTCCTCAGATGGGGATTCTGGCCTCCAGAGGAGGTGCTTGGTGAGGGCCCAGCCCTCACCAGCCACTCAGATCACCTGCCGCAGCACCTGCCTGTCACTCAGCACTTTTAACAGGTGAGAACACCCCTTCCGCCATAGACACACTTGGTATTATCACTGAATCCTCCACCCACCACAGTCCCCATCCAGACATCTTGCCTCCCTCATCACTTACCCTAATATTTGGCACCCACTTCACACTCGCCCTCTTCCAACAAGCCTCAGCCCCCTGATTCTGCAGCTCCTGAGGTCCTGTCATTCCCCCCACTTTGCAGAACCAGCCCCTCCACCCCAGCAGGAGACTCCAGCTGGAAGAGGAACCTTCTGAGCCGCCAAGGGAGGGGCAAATCTAAAGGGGAGCACCAATATTGAAAGCAGGAGCCACAACTGATGGGGATAAGGGTCCCCAAACTCCAGAGCAGCCTGGCCAGGGCTGGGGCTCTCAGGCAAGTACCTAAGACTGCTCATCATCACCCAGAACACCTCCTGAGTCCTGAGGATGAGGGGGATCTATGGGCAAAAGAAGCTATAGGCAGCAGCATCTTGAGGTCTAGAGAACAACTGGATTTGTTGAGTGAGATTCTGGACAGTTGGAGTGTTGGAGCCAAGAGTGCAGGCAGCCTGAGACCAGGCCAGAGTTTAAACTGCTGTCACAGAGGGGACCTAGACAGTTGATTCATCCTGGTGGATGCCCTGCCTCCTCCCCAAGGCTTACCCGAATGGTCTATCCAACTTGCCAACCCCTCTGCCATCTAAAGGTCAACAACTTGCCTATCTCTCCACCCTGCCCAGCCCAACATACCAGGAAGAGCAAGATAGCAACTAGACAATGAGAAACTGCCAGAGGAGCTTCAGCCCCTGTCCCTGCCTGCAGACCTGCCATCTCTGCAAAATACCTCATCTGTGGATGCTACAAGCTCCTCCTCAAGGAATCTCAAGTCCTAGCTGTCCTAGAAGCTGACCAAGAAGTCATTTCTCCATCTCAGTCCTCAATAGCTCCTGCAGACCCAAGTAGTGGAGGGGACCCCAAACACTCTCCTCTTACAGAGTCCTTAATCCTTTATCCCTCCCCTCCCTACAAGGCAGCCAAAGATTCTAGAGCCCAGGTGAGCCCCAGTTCCAGGCTCTCCACTGTGCCCACCCAGCCCAGCCCTCCAGAAAGCCCCCAAATTCCAGCCCCCACAAAGTCCAACTTTGATATTGCCCAGACAGCCCAGCCTCTTGATCCTTCCCCAGATTCTAGTTCTCCAGAGAACCCCAGAGCCCAGCCTCCCAAGGTCCTGCTAGTAGAGCACACTCACCTCCAGTCACTGGAAGAACTGGGAGGCCTGAATTCTGTCACCCACAAGCAACCAGCAAGAGCCCCAGGCCAGGAGCCAGCCTAGAGTGGCTGATCTGAAGTGCTTTGACAGTTAAGGATCAAGGGTTGGGAGGAGACTCCTGTCTTTCAATAAAGCCACAAGAGTCAGAAGCTAGTTTTTCCTGGTGAATTTCTCTAAGGCCCTTTCTCTAAAGGGGAACACAACCTACCCACCTTTCACCCTACAAGGCAGCCTCTTTAACTGGCTCCTAGAAGGGAGTTCCAGGAAGCCCCCCAATACTCTAGGATCCTTACAGCCTTACAATTCCTCTGCATTTGTGTCTTCCATCTTGGCTAATGCCTCCACCAGCTCAAAAACAAACAAACTTTATTATACTTCACTATTCATTTTATATAAGCGTATAAAAAGTTAGCAGCCCTACCCTCCGTTGCCCTCAGGAGCAGTCTTTGAAACACCTTCTTCTCTGCTGTTCTTAAGAACTGGGTGGATCTGATTGCCCAGAGAGGGCTCTACCTTTCCCCAAGGTCACACAGCCATGAAGTGGGACAAATGGAGGAGAGGGGAACTAGATGGGCAGGCAGCCCCACAGCCCCACACTTTTCTTCTTGGAGTCCTGAGGGACCTAGGCCTCAACTGCATGGGAGAACTGAAAGAAAGGAGAGGGAGCTGTCAGGCCTGCAGTGCACACAGAGGGAAGATGGTTCTACAAGCAAGGAGGTGGATCCCTAGCCCTGACACCCTCAGCTGCAGGCACAGCCGAGTGCCTGCCAGGCGGGTGCCCCCAGCCCCTCCTGCAAGTCCTTCTGAACTGTCAGAGGTGGTGGCAGCTGCTGTATACAGGAAGCCAGCACCCGGCAGTCCTGGGCAGTGGCAGTGGCTGCAGTGGGCCCTAGTGTTACCAGAAAGGAGTCCTGATCCGGACCCCAAGAGAGAGTTCTTGGATCTCGTGCAAAAAAAGAATTTAAGGCAAATCCATTGAGTAAAGTGAAAGCAAGTTCATTAAGAAAGTAAAGGAATAAAGAATGGCTATGCCATAGGCAGGGCAGCCCCTAGGGCTGGTGGTTTTCTTTACGGTTATTTCTTGATTATATGCTAAATGAGGGGTGGATTATTCATGAGTTTTCCAGGAAAGGGGTGGGCAATTCCCCTGGAACTGAGGGTTTCTCCCCCTTTTAAACTATACAGAGTAACTTCCTGACATTACCATGGCATTTGTAAGCCATAGTGATGCTAGTGGGAGTGTCTTTTAGCATGCCAATGCATTATAAATGCATTATAACTAGCATATCATGAGAAGTGAGGACCACCAGAGGTCACTTTCATCTCCATCTTGGTTTGGTGGGTTTTGGCCAGCTTCTTTACTGCAACCTGTTTTATTATTAATTATTATTATTATTATTGTTGAGACAGAGTCTCGCTCCGTTGCCCAGGCTGGAGTGCAGTGGTGTGATCTCGGTTCACTGCAACCTCCGCCTCCTGGTTTCAAGTGATTCTCTTGCCTCAGCCTCCCGAGTAGCTGGGATTACAGGCACCCACCATGCTCAGCTAATTATTATATTTTCACTAGAGACGGGTTTCACCATATTGGCCAGGCTGTTCTCAAACTCCTGACCTCAGGTGATCTGCCCACCTCAGCCTCCCAAAGTGCTGGGATTACAGGTGTGAGCCGCTGCGCCCAGTTGCAACCTGTTTTATTTTGCAAGGTCTTTGTGACCTGCATCTTTTGTGGACCTCCTATCTCATCCTGTGACTTAGAATACCTAACCTCATGGGAATGCAGCCCAGTAGATCTCAGCTTCATTTTGAAGTGGCTACATTGTCTGCGGTGTATACCCGGGGTTTGTTATCTGGTGCCAGGAAAATTTAGGACACAGACACACATGAGGAGTTTAGGAGCAAAGGTTTAATAGGCAGAAGAAAAGAAAATAAAACAGCTCTGTCTGTTGAGAGAGAGGGAACTTCTGAGAAGAAAGACCTGCCAGCAGTGGATGGGCCAGACTTTATAGTCAGGTTTGAGGAGGCAGTGTTTGATTTACATAAGGCTCACAGATTGGTTCGATCAGGTATGATGTTTTCATAGTGCTTGTGGTAAGGCTGGTTGCCCCCATCCTAATCTTATTATGCAAATGGGCTTTCCAGTTAACCAGCGCCATCTTGTCTGCTCCTTACTGTACAGAAGAAGGGAAGATGGGCCAGGTGCAGTGGCTCAAGCCTGTAATCTCAGCACTTTGGGAGGCTGAGGCAGGTAGATCACTTGAGGCCAAGAGTTCGAGACCAGCCTGACCAACGTAGTGAAACCCCGTCTCTACTAAAAATACAAAAAAAAATCAGCCGGGCTTTGTGGCGCACACCTGTAATCTCAGCTACAGGTGGGGGAGGAGAGGCTGAGACAGAATAGCTTGAACCCAGGAGGTAGAGGTTGTGGTGTGCCAAGATGGCGCCACTGCACTCCAGCCTGGACGACAGAGTGAGACTCCATCTCAAAAAAAAAAAAAAAAAAAAAAAAAAAGGGAAGATGGAGCCACCATATTGAACATGATTGGCACAACTGCCAATCTGTGTCTGCAGCTCGATTTTACAGGCTGCTCTTCGTTAGAAAGGAAAAGTAATTTGAGGCTGCTTTTCATTAAAAGGACAACCTTCCCGAAGACTTCCGTACCCTCATTATCTGCCTAAGTAATTTCTTCTTAACTCGTTTATCAATTTTACCCAGCCCCTATTCAAGATGGAGTCACTTTGGTTCAAAGGCCTCTGACACCAGTGTTCAGATGAGCTGCTACTCCTCCAGAGGCAACTTGAAGTTGAGGGTCTGTGGTGCATGGGCACCCACCTGTTCCTTGCTGCTGGGCGGGTAGGTTTCCGCCTCCATCTGTGCTTCTTCCGAAGCTTCTGCACTGGTAGTTCCAGCCCCACAGCCAGGAGCAGGGTGGTCAGGATGGAGAAGTCCACATGATAGCAGTAATGCCCCCGAGACAGGGCCCCACTGGAGCTAGAACTGGTGGGCATAATAGTGCTGCTCTCATTTACAGAAGGGGCCCCTGCTGTGGAGGTTTGTCTCAAGGCTGGGCCTCAGCAGGCCCGCAGCAGAGGCAGGCCCAGGGCCAGGAGCGGCCCCAAGGCCAGGGTTCGCCATGGGCTGGGTGTCTGGTTGGCAGCACTGAGGAAGGGGCTTCTAACACTGTGCCCCTCCTACTGCATATCAGGACCAGAGTACCTGTGGCAGGGCACCTGGCCTGGGTATCTTTGACCTCTCTCAGATTTCTGGTCCATGCCCCTCCTCTATTATAAATCTTATGGGACCACGGTTTTATATGTGGTCCATTGTTGACCAAAATGTTGTTATACAGTACTTGAATATAATTACTTGGAATTTTGGGATGGAGGATGAAACCAACATTATTGTTTTATAATTTTTAAAAATAAACTTTCGTATCATTGATTCCTCTAAAGAAGACTTACATTGGAGAGGAGACCATGTCGCTCTGTGCGTCCACCCGTGCCCATTGTCCTTCCCTGTCCAAAGACCTCATCTATGAACGACAGCTGAGTGTTTCTCTGCTCCTAGGGCCATTATGCTTTACATCATGTGACTCCTGCTTTCCTGGGTCAGCTGACTCAGCTCAAGGATTAACCTTTGAGACAAAGATAGCTAAAACCCTAGCTATCAGCCCATGAAGTGTTACTAAACTCTGCCCAGCAAGAATGGTCAATATTGGATGTTGACTAACCATAAAGCAGATCTCCCTTGAGAGTTTGGAGGGAAACTTAAGTGAGCAGAAACTAGAGACACATTGAGGTTTCAGAAGTCACAAGACAGTAAAAGCTAACACAGACCTTGAGTTGGAGAGAAGACAAGTGGAGAGAATAGTTTTGGAGGATACAGAGTTACAAGCAGAGACTGAAATCAACCCACTTATAAGTTGGGAATCCTTGTCATAGAAAGCAGCAGAAGTTTACTGCTGAATGGATCTTTGCAGATGTTGCTGTTGAGTGGAAGAGCTGCTATCAGTCCTCTGCATTGTGTGTTCTCAATGAGCTACAGTTCCAGCTGCCCGCTGAGTAGTTGCTAAGACACAACCTCTTGGTTCTTACTTCCCTTCCGTATCTTTAGACCTACACCAACTAAGATAACTTGAAAATGTCATGTTTTTCTCAAACCCAAATAGGATTGACCGCTAAGGGCATTTATGCATTACAAATAAATTATTTAATAGCAAATTTGTCTCCATTATCATATTTTTTAAAAATGAGATTTTAAATAATGCTAAATGAGTCTTACCTGTGTACATATTCTATTAGTGTTATTTGAAACCTGATAATACTTAGTAATTATATTTGTCTATTTAGCAGAAGCAATCAATTTATTTCAGATTACCTTTAATTCAAAGAGAAGGTAAAAGTATGCATCTTTTCCAATGGAACTTGTTATAATTCGAATAATTGAAAGTGAATGGAGAGAGATAAGAAAGTTAAGGATATTATCTGAACTAATTCAATTCCAATTTTCAGTAAAACAAATTCAATTCCTATGTAACAATCTTCTCCCTATTGATTAAAAAGAAAAATGTGACAATGAAGTGGTGAATTTGGCAATAGGTCATGCATTCTAAGAAAATAATAGTTGATCAAAATTTATGGAATCGGCCGGCAGAATGACTCACGCCTGTAATTCCAGCACTTTGGGAGGCCGAGGTGGGTGGATCACCTGAGGTTAGGAATTCAAGACCAGCCTGACCAACATGGTGAAAACTCATCTCTACTAACAGTACAAAAATGAGCCAGTAGTGGTGGTGCATGTCTTTAATCCCAGCTACTTGGGAGGCTGAGCCACAAGAATGGCTTGACTCTGGGAGACGGAGGTTGCATTGAGCCAAGATTGCGCCACTGCACTGCAGCCTGGGTGACAGACTGAGACTCTGTCTCAAAAAAAAAAAAAGAAAAAAAAAAAAGGAAGTGCCCAAATACTTCAGCTGTAGAATTATTTTTTATACAGTTTCCGAGACCATTAGGGTCTTTTCTTTCTTCATTTTCTAAGTCTCCCTACTTAGCATTCACAAAAGGTGTCTTGTCTTTTCCAGATTAGATCTAGAAAATTTTCTCTCACTTTTTTTTGTGGTGGATGGGGAAGGAATAGAAAAAGGAGAAAAACTTTGAAGCATGTACTTATTAATGCACTTAATGTCTGGAGCACAATGACTAAATTAGTTTTTAGTGTAAAAGTAATTTAAAATGACTGTATTTTATGATCTCTATTTCTGTATGCATTACCTTTGAATTTCTGTACTGAAATAATAGTACTGATATGATCTTCTCCATTAGTAGATTCACAAAATACCATGGTTTGGTTTACTCACTGGCTTACATACTTAATATTGAAATGCGGCCGGGCGCGGTGGCTCAAGCCTGTAATCCCAGCACTTTGGGAGGCCGACGTCAGGAGATCGAGACCATCCTTGCTAACCCGGTGAAACCCCGTCTCTACTAAAAAATACAAAAAAACTAGCCGGGCGAGGTGGCGGGCGCCTGTAGTCCCAGCTGCTCGGGAGGCTGAGGCAGGAGAATGGCGTGAACCCGGGAGGCGGAGCTTG
This sequence comes from Theropithecus gelada, assembly GCF_003255815.1. Lineage (NCBI taxonomy): Eukaryota > Metazoa > Chordata > Mammalia > Primates > Cercopithecidae > Theropithecus > Theropithecus gelada. Next base: position 62,341,105 of record NC_037671.1, on the reverse strand, counting down.
CAGTGAGCTGAGATCCGGCCACTGCACTCCAGCCTGGGCGACAGAGCGAGACTCCGTCTCAAAAAAAAAAAAAAAAAAAAAAGAAAAGAAATGCAACCATGTAGCAGTTTCGCAGCACAGAGTGGCAACCAAGAGTTAAAGAGACAAATTTGAAGGAACTGTGTTTAACCTTAAGGAAAGCATGGCTTCTGCTGTGAACAATGACTCACCCTAACTGGCCTCATTTTAACTTAATTACCTCCTTAAAGATGCTGTCTCTAAATATGGTCACACTCTGAGGAACTGGGGGTTAGGACTTTAGCATATGAATCTTCAGGAAACACAATTTAGCTCATAATAGGACCTTACTTTTCTCATCAAGAAGCTGGTATCTTACATTTCTGTCCAACTGCCTACCTTGTGAAATTTCCTAAACTTTTTCCTTATCTTCATAATTCACCACTGTTGTTATTTTTAAATTATGAAATGATACTCTATAGTCATCTTCTATTTCAAAAATTATTGCTGGGCATGGTGGCTACAGGCGTGAATCCTAGCACTTTGGGAGGCCAAAGTGGGTAGATCACTTGAGGTCAGGAGTTCCAGACTAGCCTGCCCAACATGGTGGAACCCGTCTCTACAAAAAAAAAAAACCACAAAAAAATTAGCTGGGCATGATGATGAGCACCTGTATTCCCAGCTACTCGGGAGTCTGAGGCAGGAGAATCACTTGAACCTGGAAGGCAGAGGTTGCAGTGAGCCAAGATCATGCCACTGCACTCCCCTGGGCGACAGAGCAAGACTCTGACTCAGAATAAATAAATAAATAAATAATAAATAATTAGCCAGGCGAGGTGTGGTGGTATGCCTGTAGATCCAGCTACCCAGGAGGCTGAGGTGGGAGGATGGCTTGAGCCTGGGAGATTGAGGCTGCAATGATCATGAGCTATGATCATGCCACGCAGTGGGACCCTGGCTCAAAAAAAAAATTATTGATCAAAGTTAATCTCAGTACTGATCTCTGTGACATCTCTCCCATTGCATAGATTCCTCTAAAATTCAGGCTCTAATTTTTGGCACTAATGTATATTTTTAATCCATGATAAAATATTTTCTGTGAATATAGTTGTCCTTCAGTATCTGTGGGGGTGTTAGTTTCAGGACCTCTGGAGCATACCAAAATCTACAGTGGCTCAAGTCTCTGATAAAATATTTGCATGTAAGCTATGCACATCCTTCTGTATACTTTATATCATCTCTTAAATCATTATAATCTAATACAGCAAAGATATGTAATATGTAAATTATGTAAATAGTTGTTATACTGTGTTGTTTTAGGAATATTACAAGAAAAAATGCATCGATATGTGTTCAGTACCGATACATTTTTTTTCCTGAATATTTTTGATCTATGGTTGGTTGAATCCATGGAAGAGGAACCCATGGATACAGAAGGCTGCTAATTGTATAATCCGATAGTGAGTGATTCACCTTTAAGATAATCTTTGGTTTGAAGGCCTGAATTTAAAGTCTAGGCACTTTACCTTTGCTTGTTGTCCTTATTTATCTATTTTTTCTTTTATTTTTTTTGAGACCGAGTCTTGTTCTGTTGCCCGGGCTGGAGTGCGGTGGTGTGATCTCAGGTCACTGCAGCCTCCACCTCCTGGGCTCAAACAATTCTCCTGCCTCAGCTTCCTGAGTAGCTGGGATTGCAGGTGCATGCCACCATGCCTGGCTAATTTTTGTATTTTTAATAGAGATGGGGTTTCACCATATTGGTCAGGCTGGTCTTGACCTTCTGTCCTCAGGTGATCCATACTGGCCTCAGCTTCCCAAAGTGTTGGAATTACAGGCGTGAGCCACCACGCCTGCCCCTTATTTATCTATTAATTTACCTCTTCAAAGAATGCTACTAGACGGCTATAATATCCCCTTACAGAAACCACATTACTCTTTTCCCAGTAGATTACCCTATCTAAATATTTATTGAGTCAGGGAAAGGAACATGGGTTCTTTTGTTGAACTTCAATGTTGTGTGTATAATCAAAGTATTGTACAGTTCCAAGACCATTAAAATGAATTATTAGATACAAAGCATTGTCAAGAATGACATTTAGGTTAGCTGGTTATGGCTAGGAATACAGAAATCAATACCCGATGAAAAGTGATGCAAAAAGCAGGAAATGAGATTGGAAATATGAAAGACAGGTTACCAAAATAGGGTCAGAGAATCAGATAAGGAGAATTAGCCAGAAACACACAAACAAATAAGCAATAATAATAATAATAAAATTAAAAAAAACCCAAACTCTGGAAGTCAACGATATTCTCAATGGCTGGATTAAGGTCAATGTATTTGTAGCTAAGCTACGGAAAGTAAAATGTTTACCTGATGGCCTGTCTTCTCCTGCTGAATTTTGGATTATAGGTTAAGCTCTATGTATTCATTCCACCTGTATCCACAAAGGGGTCTATCACAGAGTCTCTTGCTTATAAAGATTCTATCAAACTTCCAAGTAGGGAGGTAAGAGTCTACAATTCCAAAATCCTTTTAATATTTTATAAATCCTTAAATATCTGGCAATTTATAAAGTTAATGAGAAATTGTATGTATTTCTACATTTTCACCTTATAATCTTTTTTTTGTGAGTCATTAATGCTTTATTCATTTGTAGAAAAAACACATTCCAAGTAAATCAAGGAAAACTTGATAGACATTAATCAACATAAGCATTTCTCTAGTTAAAGCCATTAAACGGGAAGTGTTTATTTCTCACTGATATTTCAATGTATGGAGATTAAAGCTACTTATGTCTGTGGAAATCGCTTCTGAAAATCACATGACTAAGATGAAAAATGAATAGACATAATTAAATAAGTATGCAAAATAAGTGTGCTTTTACTTTTGTTTAAAATACAAATTAAGAACCAGATAATCCAAGTGCTTTTCTTTAACCATAATAGATTGTATTTCAAAGATTGTATAATGTGTTTTTTTCTAAACAAATTTAATCCAAATTAGCATTGCCAGACATTTTCTTGTCTGTTTTCTTTTTTAACTTAGAAAATTCTTTAGAATCTATTATTTTTAGTTCAAGCTATCAAAAACTTACTAGAAATTTATTTTCTGAAAATCAATCTGATAATTATTCTGTCTTGTAGAAGAATTCTTCTGTCTTATAGAAATGTAGGTATTAGTTCCTAGAAGAGTCAAATTGGTAAACACCAATACAATTTGAATAACTCAGAAAAACATATCTAAGAAGGAATAGTAAGCAACAGCATGCAGGTCATTGATAATAATTAAGGTGCCATTATCTGTGAAATAAACTGATAAAGCAATATTAGAGCGTGAACTCCTGACTCCCAAACTGCATTTGCTTTGCACAGATGGTGAGTTTTGTATGTGGTTTCTGTAGTGTAGTGGTTATCACCTTATAATCTTTTAAAACTGTTAAGTGAATACTATCTGGTCCCAACATATTAACATCAAATTTATTAATTGGTTAGAATAATGAATAATGGAATTAGTAAAGTATTTGGTGTTAGGAAATTGGGTTTGAGGTCTCAGACTTTTTGCCTATGTAATATTGGGTGTCGGTCCTTCAGGAATTTGCCATTACTTATAAACAGAGCATAACACAGATCTATGTATTGGGTTGACCATGTCAACTAAAAGATAGGTTATTAGCTTATCTTTCTGAATTTGCCTACATTTTGGAACTGACTTTGGACTTCATTTTAAGTGGATAGATCCAAGATTGTAATTCCTACCTAAGAGAAACTAAGCAAGTTTATAGGGGACAATTGAGAGTCTAATGCTTAGAAAACTAGAGATAAGTTAGAGATAAGTTAAAAGCTCTGAGACAGGTTGGAGGCAAAGAGCCAAGAGTATAGAGCTGGAAATGGAAGAAGACTAAGAACTGATGAGGAATAAAGGAGTAAAGTCTAGAGTAACTGCTGAAACAGCCTTAGCTTGTCAATAGCTAAACTTTATCCAATTGATTGTATCAATAGGATGATTTTGGCTATAATTTATAGAAAACCACAGCTTAAAGAAATCAGGGAAACATATTTTCATGTAAGAGGACACTTGAAGACAGAGTGATCCAAGTTTAGTTAATTCGGTGGTTCAGCAGCATCATTAAGAAACAGATTTTTGTTTTATATATGTTTTTGTAGATCTGCCATACTCAACATGGAAACCAGTTCTCAGATGGATTCTCCGTACAGGTGTAAGATGGCTAAAGCAGTTCCATCTTCATAATCAGAAATCAAAATGTCCAGTAACAGAAAGGGTGCTTCCTTCCTTGTGTCATTATTTTAAAATTTATTTATATGTCATTTTTAAATGACTGTATTAAATTTCTAGGGCTGCCATAACAAAATGCCACAGACTGGGTTTCCAAAAAAACAGAAATTTATTTTCTCATAGTCTGCAGGCTCAAAGTTCAACACCAAGATATCACAGGTTTGTTTTTTTCTAAGGTCATCCTCCTTGACTTGCAGATGGCCACATTCTCTGTGTCCCCACATGGTCTTTCTTCTGTTGACTTATCCCTGGTGTCTTTTCAGGTGTCCACAGTTCCTCTGAAAAGGACATCAGTCAAATTAGATTACGGACTTCCCATATAACCTCATTTAATTTTAGTTACCTCTTTATAGACATTATCTTGGCTGGGTTCAGTGGCTCATGCCTGTAATCCCAGCACTTTGGGAGGCTGAGGCAGGATCACCTGAGGTAAAGAGTTTGAGACGAGCTAGCCTGACCAACATGGTGAAACCCTGTCTCTACTAAAAATACAAAATTAGCTGAGTGTAGTAGCGCATACCTGTAGTCCCAGCTACCTGGAAGGCTGAGGCAGGAGAATCACTTGAACCTGGGAGGCAGAGGTTGTAGTGAGCCGAGATTGCGCCATTGCACTCCAACCTGGGCAACAAGAGCGAAACTGCATCTCGAAAATAAAACAAACAAACAAACAAACAAATAAATTAAATAAATAAATTAAAAAGGCGTTATTTCCAAAGGCATTCATATTCTAAGGTGCTGGGAGTTAGAGCTTCAACATATGAATTCAACATAATTCTGCTCATAACGGTAGTGGAAAACCTTTCCATAAGTTTCTCCCATATCATCTCCCCTCGTGTCTCATTGTGCAGAATTAGGTCATGTGGTCATGCTTACACCAATCCTTAGAAAAAGAACCGGGGTCGTAATTATTGGCATAGGTCTATCAAGATTTACTCTTGGAACTGAAAATGGGATAACCCCTCCTTGGTTCTGTAGCAGAAGAGAGGTAGGCATCAAATGAAATCAGGGCCCTTCAGGCATGGAAGAAACTGGGGAGGACTGCTAGGAAGTCAGCCAACTGGTGTGCACAATCATCATAGGTTTGTGATTTATGGGTGATTTGGGTTGGTCTAAATGTTTAGAAGCAGAGGAGACCATCTTAAATACACTAAGTAGTGGGGAAATCTAGGGAAATGAAACCAGACATTTAAGATCCTTTTAGAATGTCAAGTTAGAGAAGTGGTTAGCAGAGAAGCTGGTATATGGGAGACAATACTAATGGATAACCAGAGATAAAATGAGTTTGAAAGAGCGGCTCAATAAATAGTTCTATAAATTCTGACTTTGCAGTGCAGGCAATATACTGTATCCTCTATGAGTTATTTACCCTCTCTGATCTTTATTTGTAAAATGAGAATGATAAAGTCAATTATTTCACAGATTTGGAGGATTAAATAAGACAACTCAGTGAAAAAGTTATTAAAATATAAAGTAATACATGGATGTTAGAAACTATTATAATATATAATTAACAGTATTGAATCTAGTATATGACTTGTCTGTGTCCAGCACAATTTGAGAAAGTTAGTTCAGTAAAGACTTAAAATTTCTATAATCTGTTTTGTGTCTTATTTTTATTTATGAGGGTGTAATTTGCACTATGATCATCAGGTAATTACCTGGATTAAAAAAACGCCCTGTTCAAAAGGTTTATCTGTAAGTTTTAGTCTATTCTGTTCTGGTATATTCTTATCCCTGTGTGAATATGCTATTGATCCCCTGGGTCTGTGTATGTTCATGCAAGTGTGTGTGTGTGTGTACGTGTAATGGTTAACCAAGGTTTATGTGCTATTTTGTGTGGGTATGAACCTATGAGTTGGTTGACTTCCCTTCTGTCACTGGGAAAGTTTAAAAAAAATCCACTCTTGGTTGGATATGGTGGCTCACACCTGTAATTCCAGTACTTTGGGAGGCTGAGGAAGGAGAATTGCTTGAGCTCAGGAGTTTGAGACCAGCCTGGGCAACATAGCTATACCCTGTCTCTATAAGAACAAACAAATAAATAAATCTGCTCTTTTTAAAGGTGCTTAAGGTTTTTCTTCATATGAACAAAAGCAGGAAAAGTTAAGCAGTCTCTTGAATTTGAGATACATATGCCTGTAGCTATTTAATTAATTAGAATGTGGGTCTTACATAAACTTAGAAAGATCATTGAGCCAGATAATCTCTTTTGTGTTTTTCATGGCTAATAATGGTAATAGTATTGACTTTTACCCATTCTTGAACTGTTGTAACTTAACAGTATGTGACAACCATAATTCTTATTATATTTGTGTATGTTGTACAGTTATATCTTAGCTTGGGTTTGCCAGGAATCACAGCTTGAGACAAAGTCTTGTTTTAAAACACTTTATTGTGAAGTATGAGTCCAGGGATCAAAGGTGAGCCAAACAGAAGAGAGATGCAAAATGACAATGTATTATTAAGTGTATATCTCTACAGGTAACTAGCTTCTCAATCACCCAGGCATATAAAATGTGTCTTAGGACTGTCTTTCTGAGACAGTGAGAAACCTTTACCTCTCAATGGTCAAATGATTGGCTTTACCCTCCTGGGTAACACATGCATGGGTGCAAAACATGCTTCTGTGTCATCTCACATAGTGGGGTCAACAGAGAACACCTGGGCAGAAGAAGAGAGGCTCTTGGGGACTGATCTGAGGCAAGGTGCTGTAAAGGGGAACCTATACTAAAGTGGTTGGAGGTGCACAGACTGGTTGCCTCACCTGCAGCCAGAATGCAAGACAGGTGAGGTGAAGGTCTAAAAGGATGCATAAAGACATATCCAATGTACTATAGACATACACCAATAATTTTGGTTAACTAGGGTTTTATTGTTAAAACAAATATTATTATTACTAAGTATTTATAGTAAAGAGATATTTAAGTCTATATAAAAACATAAGTTCTCTTCAGTTGGATGGCATTCTCTCCATTTTAAAATGTTTGCTTATGAAGTATAATATATTTTGCAGAGGAAATACAATATTCAAGGGTCCTATTTTAAGCTTTCTGTTTTCTCTTAAAAATGAGAAGCCTTAATGATTGAAGAAGAATAGCACTTGGGGGACTACTTTTATTTTTAAGTTATCAGGAAATTTAATATGTGTGCTAGTAGGTTCAGCATGAGTGTGCAAATGCGATACAGTGTTTAACTAAGAGTTGTCATGTTGTCAGGAAGGAACATTTTCTTTGGAATTAAAGAAACAATATTATCCCTTAGTGACTGTTTGCTGACATTCAACTAATGACAGAGAAACATTTCTGTTTCCTTAGAGGGTACTATGCTTTTAGGAATAATGCCATACTCAGGGCAATTTCTGAGCTCCATTGCTTGCTGGGTCTGGAGTTGGACAAGATGAAATGGCAGTATCAAGCAGCCACCTGCATTTTGTTATAATTTCTTATTGTAATTATAGTTATCATGGCCATTTTGATCTAACTTAGTTTTTCCAGATGAATGGGTTAATTTGCAAACTTGTGGTGATGAGGTAAGTTGTGATATTCATGGTCTTTCAGAAACAATAACTTTAAATGGTATTAACCAGTTGTACTGAGAAGGCTTTCTACTGGATAATTTTTATGATGGAAATGCTAGCCTATTTGATATTACTTTTCATAAGAAGTTATTTTCAAGAAGGGTAAGATATACAGAAGAAGAAAAAGTTTTTCTTAGTACTACCCTTTTCTTTCAGTACCAAGGTCAAGTATTTCATGATGAAATTTAAGGGCGGTGGTTAAATTTTGAGCAGAGGAAGAAATTTCATCAACCAACTACTTTCTTCCTTCGGGTGCCCTGATTTGAACTATTTCCTTATGAAACTGGCATACAGATTACAGAAAAGTTGAAATTAATTGACATCCATATGTTTTATTTTGCATCATAAGCTGTTCTCTCTGAAATTTTTTTCTTCTTTCTTTGAGACAGGGTCTCACTCTGTCACCCAGGCTGGAGTGCAGTGGCACAATTATGACTCACTGCAGCCTCGACCTCCTGGGCTCAGGTGATCCTCCCACCTCAGTCTCCTGGGTAGCTGAGACTACAGGTGTGCACCACTACGCCTGGCTAATTTTTTTTGTATTTTGTTTTTTAGAGATAGGGTTTTGCCATGTTGCCCAGGCTGATCTCAAACTCCTGGGCTCAAGCGATCTACCTGCCTTGGCATCTCAAAGTGCTGGGATTACAGCCATGAGCTACCATGCCTGGCCCATCACTTTTAATAGGTATTTGCTTGTCTCTTAACTGAAAAAAAATTTTTTTTCCTGAACTTTCCTTCTGCAAATTAAAATCGAATTCCAAATAGGGTTTCCATATTTCCATAAAGTTTCCGAAATATTCAAACCTGTGTTAAATACAAAGCAAAAACATGCATATAAAAGGCAAATACAACTCATGGCATCTAGAGTGAGGATAAAGAGCACAAAAATTTAGGAAAGAAAGAAAAGAGCTATTTTTTTATTTTGATACCACAATGAACACAATTTTATCCTGTTGGCTAACCTGCAACATGGCAATAAAAATGCTCCTTCCATAACTTCTCTATGAAGGCTGAAAAAAAAATGTGTTCAGAAAGTGAATGTTACCAAGTCAATCACGTAAGACTCCACCTGTCAAACAGCAGATTTAAGTTGGTGATGCTTATGACGCTGTCTACCAAAAGGGAGCAGCTTGAACATAAAAATAGGTCTGTGCCCTAGGGAGGAATGCTGTTTCCTTTCCTGTAATATGCGTCTGCAGACTCATCTCCATCAAGAATACCAATTCACATTGATTTTATTGCTTTCTATTCTCTATTTTTTAGATGTCTGCCAAGTACCTACCAATGTGTAAAGTGGCACAGAAATTCAACAGCAGGAAGACAAGGTCTCTGGTTTTTTGAAAACTTTTTTTGAGAGAGATGTGTTGAAACAGACACATTTAAATAATGCAAAACAAAACCCTGCAAATGACTAAAAGCCATAGTAGATCTTTAGCTAGAAAATAACTTTATGAGGCTGGGTGTGGTGGCTCACGCTTCTAATCCCAGCACTTTGGGAGGCTGAGGCGGGTGGATCACCTGAGGTCAGGAGTTCGAGACCAGCCTGGCCAACATAGTGAAACCCCGACTCTACTAAAATACAAAAAAATTAGTTGGGTGTGGTGGTAGGTGCCTGTAATCCCAGCTACTTGGGAGGCTGAGGTAGGAGAATTGCTTGAACCTGGGAGGTGGAGGTTGCAGTGAGCTGAGATTGCGCCATTACACTCTAGCCTGGACAAAAAGAAAAAGACAAAAGCAAAAAAAAAAAAAAAAAAAAAAATTTATGGCAGATTTCTTCTACATTAACCACAGCAACATTTTACAAGCCTGTAAAATTTTTGTAAAAAACAAAAACAACTAAAACTAGCTTCATGGATCCTACTCCAGAGAGTTTGATTAAGTAACTTGAATGCATGAACTAAGACTCTGTATTTTTAACAAGCTTCTGAGGTCCTTCTGCTAATCATTGAGTTATTGACCACTGGAGCAAGGGTCGTCAAAGAGGACCTGCTATAGTCTGTTTTGATGCACACACATCATACAGATATTAATCACTGAGAGAAATTGAAAAGGCAATTTTATCGGCAATACAGATAAAGAAAGAAATAGCATCAACTGTACTTCCACCTTTCTCCTATTTTTCCTCCCAGGTGCAAGTCATCCCTGAGGAAGTTGTGACTAGCTGTGGATGCTACGCTGAGGCCCTTCTTTAAGAGTGATCTGATGGCACTGGATGTCTGCTGAGGCTTGTGTCTAGAAGGAATGAAAGGATGTGCCAGTAACAGCAGTGTCTCCTCATTCTCAATGCTCAGGCCTCATGGTACCCGCTTCTCTTGGTTCTGTTTACTAAAACATATCATTGCCTGACTATGCCTGAATGATCCATCTTCCTCAAGGCTGCTACCATAACTAGGAGCTTTTAAAAAGAAGAAGGGGAAGGGGGGCATTTACTCTATGAGGCACTCAAAAAAGCACATGCTTTTAATTGAGGGATGGGGGCGACAAGGGATCATTCTGTTGATTTTAACTATCTCGTATTTGTTAACAGCATTATTTTCATGGATAGTTTTCTGAAAGACTCCCTATCCACTTAGAGGTGAGGAGAAGTAATAGGGGAGGAAACTCTGATGAGCTGCAAAAAACTCTGAATCCAGTCCTTTAATTATCTTGCTTAAAATTCTTCATTGGCTCTTTGATGCCCTCAGAATAAAGCAAACTCCTTAAACATGACTTACAAAGTAATTGCTATAGTTTGAATATTGTCCCCCAAATCACATGTTGACATTGATTCCTAGCATCGGAGGTGGGGACTGGTGAGAGGTGTTGGGGTCATGGGGGTATATCTCTCATGAATAGATTAATGCTCTCTCAGCATGGTGTGGGGGTTGTGTGAGTTCTCACTCTTATTAGTTCCCAAAGAGTTGGTTATTCAAAAAGAGCCTGGCACCTCCCTCCTCTTTCTCTCTGGCCTCCTCTCTCACGTGCGATCTGTGTGCATGTGGCTTTCCGTCGCCTTCCCCATGAGTGGAAGTGGCCTGAAATCTTCACTACAAGCCAATGCTGGTGCCATGCTTCCTGTACAGTCTGCAGAACCATAAGCCAAATAAACCTATTTTCTTTATAAATTACTCAGCCTCAGATATTCCTTCATAGCAACACAAATAGCGTAAGACAGCCATTAATATCATGCCTACACCTGAGACAGTGGTATGCATTAAACATTACATCTGCCCCTACATTTTCTAGGTCATTATAATTTTGGGGGTGGAGTGGGAGAAGCGTATGACTAGTGCTGACCAATAGACTGTGAGTTGAAGTGATGTGTGTCACTTCTAGACTGAAGTATATAAAAGTCATTCAGATGTCTGTTCCCCTGCTGTGGTGATCAAGAAAGTGAGATGTTTCTATTGTTGCAGATATGAGATGTTGTCTCCATTACTCTGGATCCCTAAGTGTTTGTGTTCATTAAATGCTGCAGCTAAACTGAAATTCTTTCCGTTCCTTGGTCATGCTTATCTGTCATCCTTTGCAAATACTTTACTCTTTCTAGGTTGCTTTTCCATCTCTTCTTCAAGTGTCTCTTTTTCTTTCTTTCTTTTTTTTTTTTTAAATCTGATTTAGTCTTCTGCCTAGACCACTAAAACCTTTCTCCATATCAGCAATAAGGCTGTTTTTCTTTCTTATTATTCATGGTTTTTTTTTTTAGATGGAGTCTTGCTCTGTCACCCAGGCTGGAGTACAATGGCATGATCTCGGCTCACTGCAACCTCTGCCTCCTGGGTTCAAGCAATTCTCCTGCCTCAGCCTCCTGAGTAGCCAGGACTACAGGCGCACACCACCACACCCTGCTAATTTTTTGTATTTTTAGTAGAGATGGTGTTTTACCATGTTGGCCAGGCTGGTCTCAAATTCCTGACCTTAAGTGATCCTCCTGCCTCGGCTTCCCAAAGCGCTGGGATTACAAGTGTGAGCCACCATGCCTGGCCCAAGTGTCTAACTCTTTTCTTCTTTTCTTGGTCAGAACATCACTTTGCTCTGGGAAGCTTATTTTGATCTTCTAGGTTTACATTAGGTGTTCTTTCTGTAGAATTATCCTGTACTTATCACACCATGAGGTAATTAGTTCCCTGTTTCTTTATCCTTGCACTTCTTTGAAGGATTGAATGAACCAACTCCCCAGGGCTGAGTTTGGAGAGCTGGGGCAAAAGCTGGAGTGAGGGAGGCAGCACGGCAGCATCTGGAAGGCTGTGGAAAATTTGCCTTCAGGGCATGCAGTTGATGGTTACCAATTCCCACTGTACTCCCTGGTTGATTGTTAGACCTTTTACACCCTCTGGGTTTCTCTCTGCCTATTGGCTTGTCATAATTCATAAAAGATATGTTAGTATCTATCGCCAAAGATTAAAAAAGCCAGCTTGCTCCAGAATACTAAGTGGCAAATGTTTACTATAAGCCAGATGAAGACAGGCTGTTCCCTTAGCAATATTTTGCTCTAAGTAAGAGGAAAATTAGTCTAAAATTAATTTTAGATATAAATTATAATGTCAAAAAGAATCAGTGCATATCTATCTACTTCTTTTTGAGGTATCATTTGTACTTAAAGTGATTTTCTTAATATGGGAGCAGTCTGTTTAGATTAGAAAAGCACAAGCAAGACACTTCAAATAGTATATTTTTCTTTTGTTCTGTTTTGTTCTGGGTTTGGTAGCCTAGGATCACTCAGCTGAACTGTGTTTGGACAAGAATAGTGGCCACTTGTGAATGTAGACCATTGTTAAAACGCACTTTGTATGTCTAATAGAAGTTATTCACCCCAAAATCTTGTTTTAGCTAGCAAACTGATTCAATCTGAAAGTAGATGAGTTTTAAAAAGTCAAATAAAATACAATTTCCTGTTTCTTTTTTTCATTTTAAGCCTATTCTCTGATGATTCCTTTCTCATATTTAAAATTCTACTGGGCTCAGGTAAGAGGCAGTCAGATAATTATAAAAGAAGTTAAAGAGAAATGCAATAGATGAATGTTTTCTAGAAGCTCAGAAAAGGCTGAGTGTATCCATTGCCATTTGTTTGAGTCTATTAGGGAGCTATAGTGCAGAATATTGAATCCAAGCATAGTGATTTTTCTAGATGTCAGCATCAGTAGCCAGAGGGCTTGCTCTTCATCAAGTCTACCTTCACCCTTCATAAGTTGGCTCTGAATAAATAGAAAGTATTGATTAAGAAAAGTGAGGAAGGGGAATAATTTTGATGTTTCTTAGGTTTTAGATAGTACTCCTGGTGTTTATTATCGGCATTGCTCTCTGCCGTGAGCCTAGGGTGTCTCTTTAGAAACATTCTGTGTTCTGCCCTTAATAATAAGCTTTTGGATTCATAAAAAAGAAATAGAAAGCTTTTTCTCTGCCTTTGAAGAGTGTAGCAATGGTTAGAGAGACAAAACACAGAAAATGTAAGCACAATTAGCAAGCATTGGGGGAACATGGGCAAAATAATCTGGTATGAAGTAGAGTCTGTGGAGTAAAGAATCATATATTGTGGAGAGAGCATAGCACAGTGTCTTAGAACATGGGTTTGGACTGCTTGGGTTTGATATCATTCAGTACTATTTTATTTAATTTGTGACATTAAGAAAATTACTTAATCCCTAGACAAAATAAGGATAATACAACATTCACTTCATTTGGTTCTAAGGACCAAAGGAGACGATATGTAGAAAGTGATTATCGTGATACCTAGAACATAATATGTGCTCAAAAAACATTAGCTATTATTATCAATATCATAGGCAATATTTTTGATTCGGGAATTATCTCACTTAAAGGAGGTAATTTTCTACTCACTTCCTAACATGCTATCTTTCTCTCTTGTTTTTCTTATCTCATTTCCAAACTCAGCATTGTCTAGACCCTTTAAAAAGTTTCTCAAAGTTGAGAAATAGTAACACTTATTATTAAAAATAATGTACCAGCCAAGGGCAAACTGCCTTAAATACATTACCCTCTTCATCTCTCTAACAACTAATGAAGTAGATAATGTGTACAGACAAATATATACATATCCACATAAGTGAGTGTTTTCATATTTTGCTTCATGTATCAACCTAGGGAATCTGAATAAAAATGTTTCCATATATGATCCAGGTTTTATTGCAATTTCAGTGCAAACTAGTAGTAATATTTGCCAAGAAAGATCATAATAATTGCTATATAATAAAAGAAATATAAATAGATAGTAATAATAGCTAACTCATATAATTGTCAAGCACTCTTCTAATATATACATATATGTATATATGTGTGTGTGAGAATTAATTTAATGCAGTTACAGGAAGTCATATTGATTATGAGGACTACTAACAGCGTATTCTTTTGGCCACTCTATAGTGCTTTTTATCAGCTCTGGGTATATTTAACCCAATTTTAAAATTCTGGAATTCCTTAATTTCTAGAATTTGTATCTCTCAGTCAATGTTTTAAAAAGAAAATGATTAAAAAGCAAAAACGTAATTAATTCTTGATAACACGTTTTCTTATCGCCCCAGAAAATCCACAATAAGATCAATAACAATAGAGTCTTATAACCTAAACAGAGTTCCCATGATAATTAAGAAACATTTGTGTCAAAATGTCAAACTGTCTTCCCAAGACCAGGTTTTCCTAACATTTTATTATCAGCAACTTTTTTTTTTTTCTCTTTTCCAGTCACAATTTCCTTTTATTACAAGACCATATTTGCACAGCAATATTTCTTTAAGCAAGATATTGAGACATCCAGGAATAGCACATGTAATATCTGAGCTAGGTGTAGGTTTTATTATCATGGATACTGTGGAAAACAATAACGGAGAGGGCCCTCACGCCAAGGATGCAAGCAGCCTCTAGAAGCTGGGGAAGACAAGAAAAACCATTTTCCTTTCCAGCCTCCCTGTGCATCCATTTTGAACTTCTGACTTCCAAAACCATAAGACAACACTTTTATCTTCTTTTAAGCCATTACAGTTGTGTTAATTTGTCATAGCAGCAATAAGAAACAAATGTGGATACTAAATGGGAGAATCATTGTTCAAATCTGGTCTGCAAATGTGTCTGTTCCAACTACAAGGTGTTTATTATCCTAAGTGGTGTATTTTGTTCATTTTAACCTCTTGGAAATTGAGATGCATCTTAGAATCAATGACATCTTACTATTGCTACTGGTCAGATGGCAAAGGTGCTATAGTGGCATTACCCTTCTTTTTGGAACCTAGAAGCATTGTCAGCAAAACTTACAGAATGAGTGTTAACTATTTCAAAGAAAATGTCAGAAAAAATTGGCTGGGTGTAGTGGCTCATGCCTGTAATCACAGCACTTTGGGAGGCCAAGGCGGGTGGATTACGAGGTCAGGAGACACACACACAGTGAAACCCCGTCTCCACTAAAAATACAAAAAAAAAAAAAAAAAAATTAGCTGGGCATGGTGGTGATGGGCACCTGTAGTCCCAGCTACTCGGGAGGCTGAGGCAGAAGAATGGCATGAAGCCAGGAGGCGGAGCTTGCAGTGAGCCGAGATCATGCCACTGTACTCCAGCCTGGGTGACTGAGCGAGACTCTGTCTCAAAAAAAAGAAAAAAAAAATCATGGAGCTCTATTGCAACCATTTTGTTTTGAAATAATTGCATACTTTCAGAAAAAAAAAGATGCAAATAATTTCTTTATAAGCTGGACCCAGATTCCACAAAGATTAACATTTTACCACGTTTTACCATTCTGTCTCTATCTAGGTAATATATATTGGTGGTGTTTTTTTTCTGAATAATTTAGGAGTAAGTTTCGGGCATGCAGACACAATGCCTTTACACCTAAATAATACTGTACTTAAATGTTTATATTCTAAAAATAAGGTCATTTTCAACATAACCATAGTACAGACATCAAAATTAGTCCATTAGCATTGATAAAATATTCTATCTAAAGACATTCCAATTTTGTCAATTGTCCCACAGATGCCACTTCCCCTTCCCTTGCCTTTTTTTAGAGAGTCTTGCTCTGTCTGTCACCCAGGCTGGAGTGCAGTGGCCCCATCTTGGTTCACTGCAGCCTCGGGCTCCTGGGTTCAAGCCATTCTTGTACCTTAGCCTTCTAATTGTTTTTATATTTTTCGTAGAGACTGGGTTTCGCCATGTTAGTCAGGCTGATCTCGAACCTCTGACCTCAAGTGATCTGCCCGCCTTGGCCTCCCAGAGTGCTGGAATTACAGGCATGAGTCACTGCTCCCCGCCCCATAGATGCCCTTTTTAAGCAAAAGAAATAATTCTCATCAGGGTCACATTTTGTATTCAATTGTCTTGTCTCTTTAATCTCCTTTAATCTGAACAATTCTTCAATCTTTCCTTCTCTTTTATGACCTAACATTTTTGAAGATCACAGGCCAGTTATTTTGTAAATGTATCTTAATTTGAGTTTGTTCTGATGTTTCTTCATGGTTAGATTCAGGTTATACATTTTTTGGTGGAGGAGAGGTGGGGCAGGAAAATCACAGATACCATTTTCAGTGTAGCATATTAGGAGTTACCTGATGATGTCATTTTGTCTTATCACTTTGATCACTGGGTTAACATGACGTCACTAGGTTCCTCCACACTGTAGTTACTATTTTTCCTTTGGTAATTAACATGTATCATGTAGGAAGAAACTCTGTGCTCACTTAAATATCTTTTTTCTTCTCATCATTTCTTAATTGAGCACTCTTCTAAACCATAGGAACAAAATGGCTGTGGAGGAGGTACAGGAGGTGGTGAGTCACATGTGTTTGCAATGTGCTTGCATTGGGAGTCAAAGGGATGTCAGCCAGCTTTACATAGTCTCAAGTAGCAACAATGGCTTTTGGTTCTTTGGTAGATTATTTTATGAAATGCTGTGTCACCAGTGCAGTTAATGTAACAGAGGATATTTTGTGGAAGTAAATTAAAACATGAGACTGAGCCCAAAAGGTAGACTTTGATGTAAAAAATTGTAGAAAAAAAGTAACCAATTTATTTACCTTATTTTTTTGGTATGTGCACACAATGATGTATAATAAAAATATACATATAATTAAGTGCAAAAGAACTTTTAAAATAAGTGTAAATGAATATTCTTAGTGTTAGGAAAGCCTTCTATCATAGTTTGTTTTTTTCTTTTTTATTAGTACATTATGGCATGTTTTACAATTATGATGTCTTAGATTCTATATGATGGAAGATTTGACATTATAAGATAAGGACTTTGCTGATCTAGTCCTTACTATTTTATTCTTTGCTTTCATTTCCCTCTAAATTGCATTCTTATAGTTTCTAAAAGAAAGTCAGATGAAAATAATTTACAATGTATCATCAGCGTGATGAGCCCTAGTGAAAACTATGAAGTAGAATAAATTCTTTGCTATTTAGAAAATCCTGTTGGTGGCATCTAATCATTATTTCCCCCTCTCTTACCACCCACTCCTCCACACACAGGGACACAGCTGCTCTTAGAAAAAAATTCAGATCAACTTATTTAAAGCGAGTTAGGAAAGACAGTAGCATCACTCAGTATTCTATCTCAGCATATTTGGATTTTTGTGCGTACAGAGCCCTAGGTCAGCTTGACCAAAGAAATGAAGCCTAACTGAACACTTTCACACATCTTGGTGCTTCATGGGGTATTATCATTAGAGAGCTGGGAAGATTTTTATTTTTGTTTTACCACATAGTCAACAGCCCGGGACTAAGCAGCCCACCTAGGGTCTTCTGGACACAGTAGCCCCAGAGGAGCCTGTTTTATTCACTGTATTTCTTTTGCATGATAAGTGAAACAAGAGTAGTAGCATAAGCAGAGACTTTGTAGTCACAAAATAGCCTATTTGCCTTCATGAGACAAATACACATAATTTCTAAGTCAACAAACTCAAGGAAGACCCAGATTGGAGGCGATTTTGCAGACATCAGTGACAATAAGCATAGATTAGAGTAAAAGCCTTTCTCATGAAAAATGAAAAGATTTGAGAATACTGTGTTTACTCTGCAAAGGGAAGATTAAGGGAAAAATGTGTTTGCTGCAGTTAAAATATGAACTAGGAATAAGCCAGTTCTTTACCAAAACTACTCTGGGCCTCTATTTTTTCTCCCATTATTAGCCCGCACCTGAGAAATTACATTGTCTAAATCCAGGAACTTTAAAGGACCAAAAGTCATTAGTATTGGGTTATAACAATGTAAATCATTCCCTATTTGACTAATAACCATTTATACTAAGAAAATGTGTTATTTGACTGCTGGTTCTCATTTATAGGTAAATGTAGGAAAAAAGTTGGTGACAACTTCAGCAGCTGCAGTGAACAGAATTATGACTTCCTTTTGGCTCTTAGGAGTTCTCCAGAGGTACAGCAGAAATATCAACACCAGATGGCTCTAACGGAGATTACATTCATTTTTTATTTATGTTCCATCTATTTCTAAAAAAAGGATTTAATATAGTTCAAAATCTCAAATCATTGTCGAGTGGAAACTTCTAATTGTTCTGAATATAAGTCTCCCTAGAGGGAAGTGCCGTTTTCAGTGGTTTACAGAGCAAATCCCTTGGTTCGGTTGTTTATAAAAGTGTTCATAGAAATTGGTTCTTATACGACAGGGCCCTGTGACTTGAATTGCTATGGCAGGGACTGACCTTGGTCCTGATCCAAAGATTCTAGAAAATAGAAAGCATTAGAAGAGCACCCAGGATATGTTCTAGGATTTTTTTTTTTTTTTTTTAACTACTTAGATTCATCTGAATAGAAACAGTTTAGTTTTCAGTAAATGCTCATTAGTAGTTTTACAACTTGCTTTGCTGAAAGGGAAAGACATAATGATAGAGATGAAAGCTAACTAACATTTTGAGAAATTAATATATGCTAGATGCTAGACTTGCCACTCTGACAGAACCAATCTGTTTGTCTTATATTTCCTTTTTGATGTGTGCGCAAAAATTGCATATGATAAAAATCTGTGTTTCACAAGCAGGGCCAACTATGTAATTTGCAGGGCCCGGTGCAAAGTGAAAACACAGGCCTCTTGTTCCAAAAGCAGGAAAAATGCTTTTTCCTATTTCTGAAGTTTTTTCTCTACCAGTCATAGTATTTTAAAAATTTTGTTATTTAATATTGTGTTTGCCTGGCATGGGACTACTTCCAGGATGAGTGCAAACCCTCACAGGAACCCAGAGCCCTGCCTTGATACTTGGCAAGCAGAGTGCTTACCTCTGGCCCTGCCCCTCTCTGTGCCCCTGCACAGGCCTCAGCTAGGGGTGGAGGGCACCAGCGGTTGCTGGGTGAAGAGAACATCTTTGAGATCTCATCCTGGGGAGATGTGTAGGCAGGACCCATGTGAGTCAAGCCTCCAAGCCTCCAGTACCTGCTCCATGCCCCACAGGACTTCACTTACAAAATTCAAAGTCAAACAAAATTAAGAATTTTAAGGTAGTGGCCTCTGGGCATTAAACCCTAAACATAGGCTTATGTGAGTGTGGGAATCTGCATGATCATGTAACTGCCCTGGTTGTATAGCTCTGCTTATAAGTCCTTCTGAGTAGGTTTTGGGATTCTTATTTTATAGATAAAGAAGTTAACTATGAGTGTTCACACCTTCTAAGTCACAGAATTAGAAATTCAACCTAGGGGCTGGGCGCGGTGGCTCACACCTGTAACTCCAGCACTTTGGGAGGCCGAGGTGGGCGGATCACCTGAGGTCGGGAGTTCGAGACCAGCCTGACCCACACGGAGAAACCCCATCTCTACTAAAAATACAGAATTAGCTGGGCTTGGTGGTGCACGCCTATAATCCCAGCTACTCGGGAGGCTGAGGCAGGAGAATCACTTGAACCTGGGAGGTGGAGGTGGAGGTTGCAGTGAGCCAAGATCATGCCATTGCACTCCAGCCCGGGCAACAAGAGCAAAAAACTCCGTCTCAAAAAAAAAAAAAAAAAAAAGAAAAAAATTCAACCTAGGTTTCTATACCTGTACCTGGGATTCTATACCTGTACCTGGGATACCATGCCAGCACATCTTGTCGGTTACTGTGTTCTGGGATCTACCTCAGGGCTCAGACTTTGCAATGTGACTTCTTACTTGAGGGGGATGTTATCTGGCATGAATAGTTCAAATGTCTTTATAATAAGCTGAAATTATTGAATTTCTATTATCAAAATTCTAATGTCTGTAAATCTCCATGTTGCAAATACCTGGAAAAGAAATGTGACTTTTGTTTATATTTCTTCTTCTTCTTCTTCTTTTTTGGATACACAGTCTCACTCTGTCGCCTAGGCTGGAGTGCAGTGACCTGATCTTGGCTAATGGCAGCCTCCACCTCCTGAGTTCAAGCAATTCTCATGCCTTAGCCTCCCGAGTAGCTGGGAGGCAACAGGCTTGTGCCACCACACCCAGCGAATTTTTTGTATTTTAGTAGAGATGGGATTTCACCAAGTTGCCCAGGCTGGTATCAACTCCTGAGCTCAGGCAATCCGCCCACCTTGGCCTCCCAAAGTACTAGGATTATAGGCGTGAGCCACCACGCCTGGCCTTATTTTTCTTAAATGCTTTGAGTACTCTATTCCTATAAAGATAGCATGCTTCTGAAAAGAATTCTGTAAACTCAATATATAAGTCTAACAGTTCTCTCAGTCACTTCCTAGAGAATATTCATTTTCTCATTGCATTGACTCTCCACCTACCTGCACAGGGAGCTTGAGAAACTAGTAGGCCCCATGGTTCAACAATCAAAGCAGAACCTTTGGGGTGAAGACTGGGCATCGGTGCTTCCAAATTTTCCCAGGTGATTCTCATTTGTAAACACACTGGCGAACTACTGCTTTGTCTGTCACACAGAATAACCTGACATGCACTACATTATTTTACAACAGGAGCCTTTCAGTATCAGAATAGATTTCAAGTGACCTAGCATTGTTGCCACCTAATATTCAATACCTTCAATTACACCTGCATATGAATGTGTTCAAGCCAATGTAGAAATATTTCTCCCGATATATTTATTAGTCATAATGGACATCTATTTACACTTCAAAAAGTAGCAAGTATACATATTGCAAGTCACATGACTTAAGACTCTGCCTACAGTTCATGCTGGATGGATGTTTTGTGGTATTATTGTAGGAGTTCTCTGGTCAGGTGCTCCAACTTTTCTGTTTATGAAGTTAAGTCATCATAAAACAGCACATTTAAACTGATGTTCCCTTCCTTGTTCAGATTTAAAGACATACCCTTAACCTTTATAGCGACAAATATGAGCAGCACCAACGTGAAGGAAAGTCTCTGGATTTCCCGCAACTGTAATTGAAGGTAGTCATCATAGTGTTAATATTTAGATGTGGCCCACCTGGAACAAGTTGATGGTTTTTGGTCAACTTCTCTTTAGCACAAATAGAGGAATGCTGATGGAGTGTGTGTTTAAATATCCATTCTGTACGCAAATATGTATTTTGCAGTGACTCTGTGCCAGGCTTCCTTCTTACTCCAGAGGACATAACAGTAAACAAAACAAGATAAAAATCTTTGCCTTTGTTAAGTTTACATTCCGGTAGGAGGAAATAGACAATAAACAAAATAAATGAATTTTAAAAATTAGAGGCTGATAGATGTTTTGAAGAAAAAGAATGCAGAGGAGTGAAGTAAGAACATCGCAGTGGCAACATGCTGTGTGTACGTGGTGGGGGGAGGGGTGTTAATTTTAAATGGTGTTACCGGGAAACAGTTACTGAAAAGGTGACGTTTTAATAGAGGCTTGAAGGAGGGGAAGTGGTTAGCTGAGAAGGAGTCTAGAGGAGAACAGCAAGTGCAGAGCCTGGCATTCTCTAGGAATCCCAACAGGACTGTATTTCTGGAACAGAGGGGACAAGAGTGAGAAGGTTCCCATAGATGGTGAGGTCTGGGATTTTGAATTTCTGCTGCTAAAGGTGCTGAGGGGAATTTTATAAAGCTGCAGGGAGAGTGCTATAAAAGATTCACCATCAGAGGAGTACTTGGACCAGATAGCCTTTAAGGGTCCCTAGGAAATGCAGTGATTCCTGGTTGTTGTAAGATGCACTTTAGTCTCTGAGCAGGCGTCTGTCTGTAACTTCAAAACCAGTCAGGAAAATCAATGAAAAGTCAAATTCAAAGTTGCTCCCTCTTGAAATGAAAACTCCGTGAAGACAAAGAGTTTTATGTTTTGTGTCCATTGCTGTGTTTCAGGAGCTACAAGTGTGCCTGATGCACAATATCTGCAAAATGAATATTTGTTGTTTAAATAATGATCATTAAAGTTGACAATCAATCAACCTCCCCTTCATTCTTGCTAACAAGAAGTTAACTGAAAATCATCCACCTGTTCCAAGTTAAAAATCTGGGGTTGTAATTTTAACATACCTTTGTTGTAACCATAAAGATATTTTAAAGATGGAAGACAATTGGTCATGTTGCAGTTTTGGCACTTAACATCCTATATTTGCAGGAGAAGATATCTCTTGTCCTGGGTATATGCATGGCACAATTCCTCAATGTCTGTTCAAATCTTACCTTCTCTATCCAAATGTCATGTCTTTGACTACCTTATCTAAACATGCCTCATCTCTTGACTGTTACTTTTATTTCTTTTACTCTGCTTTATTATTATTTTTTTGTTTTGTTTTTTGAGACAGAGTTTTGCTCTTATCACCCAAGGTGGAGTGCAGTGGCGTGATCTCGGCTCACTGCAACCTCTGCCTCCTGGGTTCAAGCGATTCTCCTGCCTCAGCCTCCTGAGTAGCTGGGATCACAGGCATGAGCCATCATGCCTGGCTAATTTTTGTATTTTTTTAGTAGAGACGGGGTTTCATCATGTTGGTCAGGCTGGTCTCGAACTCCTAACCTCAGGTCATCTTCCCACCTTAGCCTCCCCAAGTGCTGGGATTATAGGCATGAGCCACTCTGCCTGGTCTGCTTTATTATTATTATTTTTTTAATGTGGACTGTGAGTTGAATTGTTTTTCCCCAAAATGATATCGTGAAGTCCTAACCTTCAGGATCTCAGGATGTGATCTTATTTGTAAATACAATGTTTGCAGATGTAGTGAAGATGAGATTATTAGGGTGGGCCCTAGTCCAATATAACTGGTGTCCTTATACAAAGGGGAAATTTGGACACATTTATAGATGTGAACAGAAGGAAGAATATGTGAACAGACACAGGAATAACACCGTGTGAAGACAGAGTATTGGCCAGGTGTGGTGGCTCACGTCTGTAATACCAGCATTTTGGGAGGCCAAGGCGGGTGGGTCACCTGAGATCAGGAGTTCACAACCAGCGTGACTAACATGGTGAAACCCCGTCTCCACTAAATACAAAAAATATTAGCTGGGCGTGGTGGTGCATGTTGTAATCCGAGCTGCCTGAGAGGCTGAGACAGGAGAATCGCTCGTACCTGGGAGGCAGAGGTTGCAGTGATCCGGGATTGTACCATTACACAACAGCCTGGGCAACAAGAGCGAAACTCCGTCTCAAAACAAAACAAAAAAAACAAAACAAAACAAAACAAAGACAGAGTAGTAGATTGATGCATCTACAAGCCAAGGAATGCCAAAGATTGCCAGCAAATGACTAGAAGTGAGAGAAAGGGCAGGAAGATTTTCCTCCAGGTTTCAGAGACAGCATGGGTCTGTGGACATTTTGATTGAACTTCCAGCCGTAAGAATGAATGGCACAATAAATTTCTGCTGTTTTAAGTTGCCCAGTTTGCAGTACTTGGTTATGGCAGCCCTAGGAAATGAATACACCACCTGGCATATGATGTACTATTTTTGTTGTTCAATTTCTGCCTGCCCCTACTGGACTATTACCATGAGGAAAGAGACATGGTACATTTTCTTCACCTTTGTACCTTAAGTACTTAGAGCAGTGACTAGCGCTCAATACATATTTGCCAAAAGAATGTAGGGGTAAATATTTTATTTTTCATTCTTTTTTAAATTGATGCATAATAGTTGTACGTATTTGTAGGGTACATGTGATATTTTGTTATATACATAGAATGTATAGCGGTCAAGTCAGGGTATTTCGGATACACATCACCTTTTGCATTTATCATTTCTATGTGTTGGGAACATTCCAAGTCTTCTGTGTAGCTATTTTGAACCATATACAATACATTGTTGTTAACTATAGTCACCCTTCTTTGCTATGGAACATTAGAAACTATTCTTCCTTTTCCCTCCCCTATACCCACACCTACACCCACACCCATACCCTTCCTAGTCTTTAGTAATTGTCATTTTACTCTGTACATCCAAGAGATCAACTTTTTTTTTTTTCTCCCACATATGAGTGAGAACGTGCAATATTTATTTTTCTGGGTCTGGATTATTTCACTAACATAATGACCTCCACTTCCATCAGTGTTGCTGCAAATGGTATTATCTCATTCTTTTTTATGGCTAAATAGTATTCCATTGTGTATATGTATCACATTTTCTTTAATCACCTGTTGATGAACACAGGTTGATTCTCTATCTTTGCTGTTGTGAATAGTACTGTAATAAACATGGGGGTGCTGATGTCTCTTCAACATACTGATTCCTTTCCTTTGGATAAATGCTCAGTAGTGAGAGATCGTATGGTAGTTCTATTTTTAGTTTTTTGAGAAATCTCCATACTGCTTCCATAGTGGCTGTACTAATTTACATTCCTGTGAACAATGTATAAGAGTTACCTTTTCTTTGCATCCTCACCAGCATCTGTTATGTTTTTGTCTTTTTAATAATAGCTGTTCTAACTGGGGTAAGATAGTATCTCATTTTGATTTTAATTTACATTTCCCTGATGATTAGTGATGTTTAACATTTTTTCATATATTTGCTGGCCATTTGTATGTCTTGTTTCAAGAAATGTTATTCAGACCCCTTGCCCACGTTTTAAAGGGATTATTTATTTCTTTGCTGTTTGAGTTCCTTGTGTATTCTGCATATCAGTCCCTTGTCAGACAAGCAGTTTGCGAATATTTTCTCCCATTCAGCAGGCTGTCTTTTCATGCTATTGATTGTTTTCTTTGTTGTGCAGAAGCTTTTTAGTTTCATACGGTACCATTGTCTATTTTTATTTTTGTTGCCTGTGCTTTTGAGGTCTTAGCCATAAAGTCTTTGCCTAGACCAATGCCCTAAAGTGTTTTTCCTAGGTTTTTTTCCTAGTAGTTTTATAGTTTGAGGTCTTATGTTTGAGTCTAATCCATTTTGAGTGGATTTTTATATGTAGTGAGAGATGGGGATCTAGTTTCATTCTTCTGTGTATAAATATCCAGTATTCTTAGCACCATTTATTGAAGACGGTGTCCCTTTTCCCAACGTATATTCTTGGCAACTTTATAAAAAAAATAAGTTACCTTTAAATATATAGACTTATTTCCAGGTTGTCTATTCTGTTTCATTGGTCTATGTGTCAGTTTTTGTATCACTGCAATGATGCTTTGGTTGCTATAACTTTGTAATATATTTTGAAGTCAGGTGGTGTGATGCCTGCAGCTTTGTTCTTTTTGCTGAGGATTGCTTTGGCTATTCAGTCTCTTTTTTGGTTTCATGCAAATTTTGAGATTGTTTTTTCTATTTCTGTGAAAAACGTTATTTTTTCTTTTTTCTTTTTTTTGCTACAAAGTGCTTCTTGCTAAAAGAGAAATCTAAGTCCAGGTATTAATGAAGTAGGAAAAATTTCAATAATGGTAAGAGTATAGTAGAAAACTTTACTTTATGTTCCGTTATGGTTCCCTACAAAATACTCTGCAGTAGAAACTATTTCTCTGGTAGGGAGAGTCTTAAACACCTGTGAGCATATCCAGGAAGGCACTGTTGCCAGGGATGGAAACATTTTCTTCACAGGAGACCCTGTTGGGTACTAAGGATCAGGTTATCCTGTGTGTCTCAGGATGTTGCCTGTTGCCTCTTGCCTGTTGAGTCTGCAACAGAAATCTGCAGTTTCTGGCCAGACTGCTCAATTTCCTTCCCCTTTGGTGTTACTGACCCCTGCTGTTATAAAGCAGCACCTCTGCTTGCCTCTAAAGCTACTCTCTGGTTTCCAACCATTAAAACATTCAATAACCAATCTCATCATTCTGGAAAACAAAAATATCCTGGAGTTCAAAGGCTACAGAGACTTCTCCAATTATTTCCTAAAATGGCTTCTTAGGTTTGAAAGTTCATCTGTGAGAACCGGGGTTGCGTGCGTGTCTGTCTTCAGCGTTACAGAGGAAGACAGATGGAGGTTGTTGTGCTCACAAGAGAAAAGGAAACTTGAGGTAACTTCCCCTTTTCTTGACCACCGGATGTGTCTTCTGCAACTTCTGTGAACTCCAGTAATTGAGGTCATATTGTGGCATTAAAAAATAAAAAATAAAAAAAATCCAACTGTTTGCATGGTTTCATTAATCCTTACTGTTATCTAATTCAACCACCTAATCTGGCCAAACAATGTGAGGGGAAAAAAATTCTATCCCTTCATTTGCGAGACAGGTGAACAGTCTCTAACATAACCCACAAATAAAACTCTGTGTGTGTGTGTGTGTGTGTGTGTGTGTGTGTGTGTGAGAGAGAGAGAGAGAGAGAGAGAGAGAGAAAGAGAGAGAGACAGGGTCTTGCTTCTATCGCCCAGGCTGGAGTGCAGTGGTGTGATCATGGCTCACTGAAGCCTTGATCTCCCAGACTCAAGCAATCCTCCTGCCTCAGCCTGTCAAGTGACTGGGACCACAGTCATGCACCACCACGCCTGGTGAATTTTTGTATTTTTTGTTGAGATGGAGACTCTCTATATTCCCAGAGCTGGTCCCGAACTTCTTGGTTCAAGCAATCCTGCCTCAGCCTCCCAAAGTGCTGGGATTCTAGGCGTGAGCCACTGCACCTGGCCAAATAAAACATTTTTAAGATTATTGATCTTAGTGGAGTCCTTGTGATAAGGCATAAGCATGACATTCCAAAATAGAAAGAATACAGAACAATGGATTTGTGCATAAATATCTCTACTAATATGTGAGTTTTGGAAAATCCCATATTTCATGAATCATTAGCTTATAAGTTTTGTTTTGATGTTATACAAGCCTTTTAAAAACAAGTCTGTGTAGATGTTGCCACCTACTGTTTGCCTAGAAACATCCTTAGTATAATTCACTTTATGTAACAATACTCTTCTTTCTAATTGCATTTATTTTCCAGGAAGATCATTTCTGTCTCAACCATTTTTTGTTTTAAAATTATTTGTCTATTTATTACTTACTCTTAAGTACCATATCTACAAGGGCATTACAAGAAATTCTTTATACATTGGAAAATCCTGAGGCAATGACACAATTTTCTTTAAATGTTCCCTAATGTGTTGAAACAGTAAATCAGTCTCAGGTTTAAAAAGACTATACAGTATATGTCATTGAAACCTCATTTAAAATCCATGTAAATCAAAGGGGTGAAGATCATTAGATAGCTGTTAGTTTTATTTTGACATTCATATTTAAGATATTTAGGCTGAGTGTGGTGGCTCGTACTTGTAATTGTAGCACTTCGGAAGGCTGAGGTGGGTGGATCACTTGAGGCTAGGAATTTGAGACCAGCCTGGCCAACATAGGAAGACCTTGTCTCTACAAAAAATACAAAAAATTAGCCTGGTATGGCAGCGGGCACATGTAATCCCAGCTACCTGAAGCTGAGGCACAAGACTCACTTGAACCTAGGAGGCAGAGGTTGCAGTGAGCCGAAATCGCACCACTACACTCCAGCTTGGGTGACAGAGTGAGACTCTGTCTCTGTCTCTCTCTCTCTCTGTCTCGCACACACACACACATGCACACACACACATGCACACACACACACGCACACACACACACAAAGATATTTACAAGCAAATATCTGCTTTTTTTTTTTCCCTTCCTGTTGTCTTAATCTTTTAAGGCTGCTATTTAAAAACTTCATAAACTGGTTGGCAAATAAATATCAGAAATGTATTTCTCACAGTTCTGAAGTTTGAGAAGTCCCAGAACAAGACACTGGCGGCTTTGGCGTCTGGTGAGGGTCTGCTTCCTCACAGACAGGGTTTTCTCACAGTAACCTCACATGGTGGAAGCGGAAGGGATCTTTCTGGGGTCTCTTTTATAAAGACACTAATCTCATTTGTGAAGGTTCCACTTTGATAACCTAATCGCCTCTCAAAGGACCCACCTCTTACCATCACCTTGGGGGTTAACATTTCCACGTACAAATTTGGGTGGAGGGACACAAATATTCAGAATATAGCACTGTAAATAGTTTTGGATGTTAGTGATTGAATGGCAAATTCTTTTTTATTAGGATAAAATATCAATTGTTTTACTTACCAGTTGGTCATTTGAACTGGTTTTTTGTTTTTTTGAGATGGAGTCTCGCTCTGTGGCCCAGACTGGAGTGCAGTGGCACCATCTCTGCTTACTGCAAGCTCCACCTCCTGGGTTCAAGCAATTCTCCTGCCTCAGTCTCCTGAGTAGCTGAGATTACAGGCGTGTGCCACCATGCCCAGCTAATTTTTGTATTTTTAGTAGAGAGATGGTTTCACCATGTTGGCCAGGCTGGTCTGGAACTTCTGACCTCAGGTGATACACCCGCCTTGGCCTCCCAAAATGTTGGTATTACAGGCGTGAGCCACCACCCCGGCCTGAACTGTTTACTTTATAGTTAGTTTTGTGATGTGCCTGTGGCACTATTTTCAGTATGCTGTTTATTAAAACTGGAAATAAAGTAAAAAAATTTAAATCTTCACAACCAGGTTAATTTGAATGCACTGAGAAAGTTTATGGTTTGCAGACAAATAACTATGACTAGATCCAGTAATAATTAAAATTAAAATCTGTAAAATATTTTCCAGTTTGTGAAGTCCTTTGTATATTTTAATAAATTTGGTCCTACTAACAACCCTGTGAAATAATTAATATAGTAGTTGCTTTCATATTATAACCAAAGAAAGAATGAAATAAATCAAGGTAATAGTTGAATAGTGCACAGCTAGAATAACTCTATAAATCCAGTTCTCTTAACTAAAAAGCTTACTCACTTTTACTATTCCTCATAAGTTAATTATTAGGTTGGTGCAAAAGTATTTACGGTTTTTGCTAATTACTTTGCACTAACCTTGATCATTTACATGATAGGTACTGAACTCTTTTTCAACTTTTCCTTGTTGAATGAATAGTTTTAAAATGCTTTCAAATAATCAAGCATTCACTTCTAAATCTTTGGGTAGGTCTCTAATAACTGAAATGGAACTGTATTCATATTGTATGAAGCTGGCCTGGATAAGCCAGCTTATCCCTAAATGCCACCAGAATGCGTTAAGAAGTGGGTTGTTCCCAGTCTCAGTGCAAGAACTCAACCTACCCAACACCTTGATTTCAGTCTTATGGTAACTTGAGCACAGAACTCAATCACGCCATTAGGACATCTCATCTACAGAAGCTGTGCTATCGGAAATTTGTGTTATTTTAAGCCCTTTTTATTGTAAGACTCTGGTTCCTGTTTCCTTGCTGGCTCTTGGCCAAGGGCACTTTCAGCTTCCAGAGGCCATCTGCATTCTTTGCCGTGTGGTCCTCTCCATCTTCAAAGGCAGTGGTGGAAAAACTCTCCCTTGTTGAATTGCAGTCATAGTTTGAATCTCTCCAACTTCCATGTTGCTGACCTCTAAACACGGATTAAAGGGTTCATGATTAGGTCAGACTCTCTTAGAATGTTTCTCAACCTTAACTGATTTGAGGCCATAACCGCATCACAAATCTTTTCACAGCAACACCTAGATTAATGTTTGATTGAATACCTAGGAGAAGGTGTGTTTACACTAAGGTTGGAAATTTAGGGGGCCTTTTTAGAATTCTGCCAACCATGCTTCTCATCAGCTACAAGCATTTCCTAATTTAGCCCCCAGTCTCCAATCTCTGCCTTAATACTCCCACAATTTACATTACAGAGTGGCTTCTTAATGAATCATTCCAAAGCACAGTTCTGATGAAGTTTATTATCTTACTTAAGTCAATAACAACAAAACAACCAAAAGTTTGAGGGCAGCCTATGGCATGTAAACAGGTCTTTGAAAATCAAGGTCTAAAGGACCCCTGTTTCTGTTCCTTTCTTCACGCATCATTAAATTGAGTATTCACCTTGTTTTTCGGTGCATAGTAAGCTCAGTGCTTTGACTCTGCCCCCTTTTCCTTATCTTGAACTTTACAGGAACAAGTCTCAATTGTTTCAAGCTGCATTCCAATGCTAACTCTTCCAAAGAACTTTGCATTACCCTGTTCCCCTTTGAAAGCCTTTACTACCTTGTTTTAAAAATCTGTCCTTCTGACCAGATGTGCTGGCTCATGCCTGTAATCTCAGTGCTTTGGGAAGGCGAGGCAGGAGAATTGCTTCAGGCCAAGATTTCAAGACCAGCCCAGGCAACACAGAGAGACCCCACCTCTATTTTAAGAAAGCAAAAAAAATAAAAATAAGAAAATAAAAAAAGTAAAAATCTGCATTTCTAGTGCAGTTAGTATCCTACTTTGGGTTAAGATACTAAATAAATGCTCCATTACTCCTACCAAATGCAGATTCCTATAGGCCAGATCTGCAATAAGATGTCTCTCTTCAACATCTAGTAGTGCCTTGCAGAGATGATATGTTCCAAAATATTTGTTGAGCCATTAACTAAAAAATCAAAATAGAAACCAGAATGCCATGCACACTAAGAGCTCATAGACCTGCATTGTGAATACTTAATTATATTTCCATATATATATATATATAGAGAGAGAGAGAGAGAGTCTCACTCTGTCGTCCAGGCTGGAGTGCAGTAGTGTGATCTCGGCTCACTGCAAACTCCGCTTCCTGAGTTCAAGCCATTCTCCTGCCTCAGCCTCTCCAGTAGCTGGGATTACAGGCATGCACTACAGCTTCCAGCTAATTTTTGTATTTTTAGTAGAGACGGGGTTTTGGCCATGTTGACCAGTCTGGTCTCGAACTCCTGTCCTCAGGTGATCTGCCCATCTCTGCCTCCCAATCCATACTTTTATATTAGTGTGATAGTCTGTTCTTTGTTTTGTGGCTGCTAGTTTTCAAGGTCATTGTTTCCTGAGCTGCTGTGTTTACGTTAGACTATATTCTTCAGCTCTTGGCTAGTATTGAATGACTAGCTTATTTATGCTTTCTTTTGTTATAAATCAGTAGTTTTATTTGTTTTTTGTTACCTGGAGAAAGAAGTTTCTGCTCCAATTTTAAGAAAATTTTCAAGAGCTAGAAGCAGACTTGATCTTATATCTTATTTTCTTATTCACATAATTAACTTTTTTCTAATATTAGGAATATTTCCCTACAAGTCATTCCTGACTAAGGGACTCTGCTCTATGAGTCATATATGACTCAGCAAGCATTTCGGATTTTTAAATAAGTTACCGCTTATTTAAGCAGGCTACAGAAACATTAGTCATTGTGAGATTCAGCTTACACGTTTTCACTTAGTGACTAATTGAGAATAAGAATGGAACAGATATTTACGTGGTAGTTTTCCAAATTTTCAAAAGACTTTGGCATCAATTATCTTATTTCATTAAATGTGTCACTGTAAGATAAAGCAGTACCTTATCTTAGAGACCTCTCTAGCCTTTTAAACATACTCAAAAAAGCCATCTTGGAAAAAAATGAATGAATGAAAGAATGAATGAGTGAATGAACTGATGGAATAATGATGGATTAGAAAAGACACTGAAGCAGGAAAGACATAGAACTTGGAATTATATGTCTGAACAGTAAATTAGACCTTATTACTTATCTGAAGAGCACAAAGAAGACCTAAATAAATAGTAAACTATATCATTATGATAACCCTCCAAATTGTAAAAATTTCAATTTCCCCCAAATATTTAGTTAATGCAAATTCAAAGTACTGTGGAGTTTTTTTCAAAAACGACTGCTTTTGAAATTAATCAGTATGGAAAAGTACCTAAAACTAAGAAAGTTTTGAAAAGAAATAATGAAGTAAGACTTGCCCTATGAACTGTTTTTCCCTCTCCTACTCACTACTCATTCTCATTTCCTCACTTCTGACACCAGAGTGTAGGATTTATTTTTGCCCACATATTAATGCTCCAGCAAACATCAACTGGGTGTCTCTGGTGGCACAGAGCTTCCAGTCCCTTGAAATTTCCTAGATGATAGGAGTGCCTCTTGTTCTAATGAGGCAACTTTTGGTGGGCATCTGAATGGAGGCTGGTAACCAGAAAGACTAAGCCATGATTTGAAGACTGGAACTTTCAGACTTTGCCAGAACATGCTACCCCTCTCAGCTTTTCCATGTGTTCAACAGTCCATAGCTCTGCAAATTCATTGTTCAGGGATTTTTATGAAGGCTTTTTCGAGAAGGCATGACAGATCCTTAACTCAATCTCTACCTTCTCTCCTCTTCCAAAAGGATGGTGGGGTGAGCTCGAAAGTTCCAGGCCTATAATTCAATTCAGTTCTGGTAATACCTACCTAGAGTTAGAGTCACATCCCATGGGTTAAGGGCTCATTCTCACAGGTTTGCCCCACTTCAGAGGCCAACTGCAATCTGGGAACTTCTGACCGGCTGGCTATGAATTGGGATTCACATGACTCCCTCCTTAGGTTAAATCATTTAATCGTTTACTAGAGTGGCTCAAAGAACTCAGGAAAGCACTTTACTTTTGTTTTCCAGTTTATTATAAAGGATATTATAAAAGATATAGATGAACAGTCAGATGCATAAGGCAAGATATGGGGAAGGGGTACAGAACTTCCACGTCCTCTCTGGGGCTCAGCATCTCCATGTGTTCCGCAGTCCAGTTGCTCTCCAAACCCATTGTTCGGGGATTTTTGTGGAAGCTTTTTCAAGAAGATATGATCAATTATTAACTCAATCTCCAGCTCTTCTCCTCTTCCAGGAGGATGGTGGGGTGGGCTCAAAAGTTCCGGGCTTCAAATCATGGCTTAGTCTTTCTGGTTACCAACCTTCATGCAGATGCCCACGAAGAGTTGCCTCATTAAAACAAGAGACACTCCTATCACCTAGGAAATTTCAAGGGATTGGGAGCTCTGTGCCAAAGACTTTATTAGAACAAAATATTCACCTAGCACCCCTATTGCTCAGGAAATTAGAAGAGTTTTGGGAGTTATTTGCCAGGAACTGGGGACAGAGACCAAATAGATATTTCCTATGTCACAATATCACAAAAGTATACTTAAAATTTGTGGTAAATAAAACAGTGCAGAATTAGTGTAAGATTCAACAAATGCATCAACAGAATGGAATATGGAATCCAGAAACAGACCATTTAGTTTTGGAAATTTAGTTTATAAAAAGGATGGTCTTTCAATAAGCGGGGTTAAATTTTTAAGTAAAAGATATTGGACCAAAGAGTGTTCGTTGGCTCATTCTTTGCTGCTTCTGTAGTTATGGAGCCCATGATTTCTAGATGGACAAACGGCTGCCCACAGTAGACAATACTTCCCAATCTTTCTTGGAGTAGGGTGGCCATGTGATTAATTCTAGACCAGTAGGATGTAAGCAGAAGGTTGTAATCTTAAAGTGAGGGACATGACCACCTAGACAGGGATTTCCTGCTGCCTGAAGTGAGAACATGATATCAGCTACCTACAACTATCTTGGCTCATGTGGAAAATGCAATGGTTGTGACTGGTGGAGCAACAAGATATAAAAAAAGGTATCTCTGGCACTTTTAATAACCTAAGACAGGCCTCATAATGAAGATACTATATCTTTGGAATACATTACAAAACTTGAATTGCCTGTCTTTAAATTTTATTTTTGGAGGAAAATAAAATTCTAGTTAGTTTAAGCTACTATTATTTTAGATTTTCTGTTATTCTCAAATGAACTCAATCTTAGCTGACACAGATGTGAGGTTATTGAATATGCATTTAAAATGTAAAATTTACAGAAAAGTAAAAGAGAAGAAATAGAAAAGAAACCACCTTATTAAAATCTGTTAAACAGGAAACAAAGAATTCCCCAACCCAAAACATATATTTCTGAGTCTGGGTTTCATCCTTCTATTGCTCATGTTATAATTTTTGAAAGGAATATCTATTTTTGTGGGCTAATGGTGTCAATTCCAAAAGTGTATTTGTAAATCTTTTATTTAGGTCATAGAATGTATTTTCCTTTAGAAATTAAGTGATTAAGGATGATTGGGTTTCCTGTGAACCAATGCTACAGAGGACAATGGTAGATTTTAATGAACACATAATACTATAAACCAAAATACTGATAGTGGTATGCATTTCTAACACAATCACATTATCACATTGTAAGTTTATAGTATTATGTGTGCTTATACTATCTTGACTATAAAGGCTATTTATTCCTTAGCCAAATATTATTCTATGATTTTTTTTTCTGTACTACAACTTTTCATTTTCCTTTGGGCTAATAACGGTTTTTTTTTTTTTTTTTTCTCTATTTGCTTGTCTTTCTATATACTAATAATCAATTTGGCTGTAAACTCTCAGCCAGTTGTCTAAATCTCCTCTTCATACATTCAGACCCACCAGGCATTCTTACAATGTCCATCATTCTGAAGAATCTCTCCCAGGCCTGCAGAACTGCTTTTATCTGGAATGGTTTCCCTGTGGGCCCTGTGTACAGCCATCATCATGGGAACTCTTTTCACTTCTTCTGTAAGTAGGATCTGTTGTTTCTTGAACTGCATGATTTCTTCTTTTTTATTTGACTTTCTTTGTAGTGGAGCACATCTTCTAGTAACCTTCTAAAAGACTTCATAATCACAATACTGTGTCTTCAGCATATCTTGGTATATCCTCACGTCTGCTTGATAGTTTGACTGGATAGATAGTTTTTTTTTTTTTTTTTTTTTTTTTTTTTGAGACGGAGTCTCGCTCTGTCGCCCGGGCTGGAGTGCAGTGGCCGATCTCAGCTCACTGCAAGCTCCGCCTCCCGGGTTCCCACCATTCTCCTGCCTCAGCCTCTGGAGTAGCTGGGACTACAGGCGCCCGCCACCTCACCCGGCTAGTTTTTTGTATTTTTTTAGTAGAGACGGGGTTCCACCGGGTTAGCCAGGATGGTCTCGATCTCCTGACCTCGTGATCCGCCCGCCTCGGCCTCCCAAAGTGCTGGGATTACAGGCTTGAGCCACCGCGCCCGGCCTGATAGTTTTGAATTTGAAATTACTTTTCCTCAGAATTTCAAAAGTAACTTACATTTTCTTCTAAATTACAGCTTTGCTCCTGAGAAGTTCAAGCCACGCTTATTTCTAGCCCTTTATCACTGTATTCATTTTCTACTACTGTGTAATGAGTTACTACTAATTTGGGGACAACATCTATTTATTATCTCATAGTTCTATAACTTGGAAGTCAGAGTGAGTTTTCTTGTTTTAGGGTCTCACAAGGCCAAAACCAACGTTTTGATTTTGGGCTGGGCTCTCATATGGAGGTTAAGGGGAAGAATGTACTTCCAAGCTCTTTCAGATTTTTGATCAAATATGGCTTCCATCTGTAGGACTCAGGTCCCCGTTTCCTTGCTGGTGGTTCTCTGGGGGCAGCCCTCAGCTTCTAGAGGCCATTCTCATGGTTTGTCATGTGGCCTCCTCCGTCTTCAAGCTCGCAATGGTGCACTGAATCCTAATGGTTTCCTGCCTCTCTGAATTTCCCTTCTGTCAGTCAGAGAAAACTGCTTTTAAAGGCCTTATAGGATATGATTAGGCCCACCCAGATAATCTTTGTATTTTAAAATCAGTGATTTGGGATTTTAGTTGCATTAGCAAAATCCCTCCACAGCAGTACCTGGAGTAGTTTGATTGGAAAACCAAAGGAAAGAAATCTTGGGGGATCTCTCTTTAGAAGTCTGCCTACCATCATATTTTGCAAAAAGCATTCCCTTTCCTGGGAAGTTCTGATACTCTTCCTTGCTGCTTGAGTAGGAATGTTCCCCATACCCTACTCATTGTCATCAGCCAGAGCCTAGGTTTCCACTATAGATCACATGGAGAGTGACAGGGAAGCAACTAATGGCAGAGCAGGACTGCTTATTTATAAGCTGAAAAAATTGTGAGCTGGGTAATTCCTTTTTAAACACACACATTTATTTAAGTTACATTTTTGACTGTTCTGTTTTATAAACATATAATTCAAAGTGATAGGAACTCTTAAATGGCGGATCATATCTCAGACTGATGAAAGTAACTAGGAAATAATAAATATGTAATTGAATGCCTAATCTTTTATGGAGATTAAGGTTGAAATGTGAATAGGACTTAATTAAAAAATTATGCAAGCCTACATAATGAGTTAGTTTACAGACTGTTTTCTTTCAACTGTTTTGTTGGTATAAAATCATAATTAACATTCAAACTATTATATTTATAACTGATGTGAGTAGGCAAGTCATGATTGCAATGAAAGCCTAAGGAACTTGAAGACTTTTATATTAAATACATTTTATAATGTCATTAAAACCAAGAAGTAAATCTGAAAAGGTCTCATATGTTTGAGAAGAAGCAATATTTTGATCCAGCTAGGAAAAACTTTCAACTCAAAAGCAGGCTGAATAAGTAAATGTAGGGGAGAGAGGAGATTGGTGGTTCTCCTCAGTGGTTAATGGTCAGTGTGACATCACTGCAGGAAATGGTCAGTGTGACATCACTGCAGGAAACATGATTGGTGAATAAAGGATTAAGGCTAACTGACACAATCAAGCTAACATAGGCTAGGGCCAGAATTTGAAAGCCTGGTGTTATATCTGAGTCTCAATGCATGGTTCTGATCGATGTAAAAAGGGACAGTATTAATTCCTATTATTTTGCAAGTAAAACTTAAAAAGCTGATCCTCAAACCTTCCTATATAGAATACACTTCAGTGCTTTTAGTGAGATCTTATGAATCACACTATAATGAAATTATTGAGCAGTTTTCTATTTGGTAGTTCTTGGACACTGACATTCAAGTTCATTTTGTTGACTGAATTTTAAAAATATGGTTCTAATATTTTCTTTATAGACATAAAGTATAACTATTTTCTGTGTACTACTTGCTATGTTCATTATGTTTATTGAATCATAGCGTGTGTCATGACTATTTCCAACCCTCTTTTAACTATTTAAAATAATTTTAACAGCTTTAAATAATCTATTATATGCCAATACATAAATAATAACATTTCAAGTTAAAAAAATACTATTTCTTAAATCGTTTAAACTGAACTAATTCTATAATTGCATAAATAATATGTGTCAATTGGGGTTCTCAGTGACAGAAATCAAATTGGTTGATTTAAACAGAAAAATTGTAAAGACATTGAACAGCTTGCAGAGTTATCAAGGAACTTGGAAATGAAGAGTAACAGACTGAACTACAACTAAAAGCATGACACAGAACTGGGCTTACAAAGATACCTCTGCCATTGTACACTGGGTGATGTAGCTTGACCCACTGATATCACCCATGGGACACCATGTCTTGCGACTTGTACCATCACTACTTTTACCCATGGAAACTAGAACTTTCAATCACTGCTACCAGCTCTAAAATGAAATCTTCACCATCCCTGCTGCTTTGTATCCTTGCTCCTTTGACTCAGAATCCTGGTAGCTCTAAGTGGTTAAAGAGAGGGCACATGTCTGTGCTTAGATAAGGTACACAGGTTGGCTGCATTGTTAGACATTTGAGAATCTGATATTTTCTGTTTCTGTTGTGATAATCAGTGTATAGCTTGCACAAAGACTCTCAGGATAGGGTTTTCCCCCAGTATAGGAAGGGTTATAGAGGCTAGGCAGAAACCTTTAGCCCCACTGACATTCTCAAATGTCAGTTTAGGGTTTGCAGTGCCACAATGCTAACTGGACCCTTCCTTTCTAGTGTTGTAGGGGGTTCCATCACACTAGCCAATGCAGTGTCCTATATCCCAGGGAACAGGTGGACTAGCACACCAGGAAGTCTTCCCCCAGGACGAAGGAAGCCATAATGCATAATCTCCAGAGCCTTGGGAGCTACTTTCCTGGGGTTGCTGCTACTGACAGCAACCCCATCCACTCCAGAGTCAGGGTGGACAAGCACCTGAGCATGCTTTCAGGGATCCTGAAGACCGATCCACTCAAACACATTGCTTGGGAGTCTAAGGACAGGCCTGCCTAGCCCACCACTGCCGGTGTCTATACATGTTGTTTGGAGGCTTGAGGATCAGTTGATACCACCTACAACCAGTGATGCCCATGCATGCTGTATGGGAGCCTGAAGATTGGCCGGCCCTGTCCACTGCCACTGCTAGAATCATGTGTGCCATCTTGGGGCCTGAGGATCAGCTTGCTTCTGCTGGTACCTATATGCACTACCCAGGAGCCTGAGGACTGGCCTGCCTGGTGTTCCAGTTTCCAGCAAAGCCTCACCAAAGCCAACACTAACAAGTGCAGCCTAAGTCACTGAG
Organism: Theropithecus gelada; assembly: GCF_003255815.1. Taxonomy (NCBI): domain Eukaryota; kingdom Metazoa; phylum Chordata; class Mammalia; order Primates; family Cercopithecidae; genus Theropithecus; species Theropithecus gelada. Next base: position 62,302,817 of record NC_037671.1, on the reverse strand, counting down.
GAACTCAGAGACACTGCTGGTGTGTTGATTATAGCTGAAGAAATCATATGGAGACTACGCTACTGCATCCACCCATAATTAAAGCCAAAGCACCTACCCAACGAACACTATAGATACTTTGACAGGAAAAAAGTCTTTCACCATAAAAACCAATCCATAAATTTGGAATAAGTGACTGTTACCCCAGGTATGCAGATAACAATGTAAAGACACATACACACACACACCCCACCATAAAAAAGCAAGGGAATGTGACTTTCCAAAGGAAAATAATAATTCTGTAATAACAGATCCTAAATAAAGGAAAACTATGAAATGTCTAAGAAATTCAAAATAATGATCTTAAGGAAACTCAGTGAGACATAAAAGATAAACCATACAAGGAAATGAGAAAAACAATTCATAATATGAATGAGAAATTCAACAAAGAGGTAGATATCATTAAAAAAACAAACAGAAATCCTGGAAATGAAGAATTCAAAAAAAGGGAAAAAAACACAAGGGAGAGCTTCAACAATAGACTAGATCAAGCAGAAAAAAGAACTTCTGAACTTGAAGACTGGTCTGAAGTAACCCAGTCAGACAAAACAACAACAGCAGAATAAAAAAGCATGAAGAAAGCCTATGTTACATGTAGGGCACCAAAAGGTAAACAAATATTTAATTTTGGGAGTTTCAGAAGGAGAGGAGATGGGGAAACATGTAGAAAATCTATTTAATAATATAATAGCTGAAAACTTCCCAAATCTTCAGAGAGATATAGACATCTAGGTACAGGAAGCTCAAAGATTCCCAAATAGATTTAATCCCAAAAGGTCTTCTCCAAGGCATGTTATAGTCAAACTATCAAAACTCAAAGAAAAATTCTAAGGACTGCAAGACAAAAGCGCCAAGTCACATATAAGGAAATTCTCATCAGACTAATAGCATATTTCTCAGTAGATATCTTATGGGCCAGGAGGAAATGAGATGATATATTCAAAGTGTTGAAAGAAAAAAATACCACCCCAGTAGTTAAGAAGAAAAATATAATCAGTACAGCTTTTTTTTTTTTTTTTTTTTTTTCCCAGAAAATAAGGAGAAGTAAAGTCTTTCTAAGAAAAGCAAAAACTGAAGGAATTCATCACTGTTAGAGGGAATCTACAAAAAAGCTTAAGGGAGTCATACATCTGGAAGCAAATGAACCCTATCTAACATCATGAAAACACATGAGAGTATAAAAGTCACTGGTAGAGCAGATACACAAATGAGAGAGAGAAACAAATCAAGTTATTACAGAAAATCACCAAATCATAAAGGTAAACAATAAAAGAGGAAGAAAGGAACAAAAGATATACAAAATAATCATAAAACAATTAACATGATGACAGGAGCAAGTCCTCACCTATTGATAACAATCTTGAATATACATGGTTTAGATTCCCCAGTAAAAAGATACAGACTGGCTAAATAGATGGAAAAAAACCAAGGCTGAACTATATGCTACCTACAAGTAACTCACTTCACCTGTGAAGACACACATACACTGAAAGTGAAGGAAGGATAAGAATATTCCATGCAGGGTGGGTGCGATGGCTCACGCCTGTAATCCCAGCACTTTGGGAGGCTGAGGCAGGTGGATCGCTAGGTCAAGAGATCGAGACCATCCTGGCTAACATAGTGAAACCCCGTCTCTAGTAAAAATACAAAAACTTAGCTGGGCGTGGTCGCGGACACTTGCAGTCCCAGCTACTTGGGAGGCTGAGGCAGGAGAATGGCGTGGACCCAGGAGGCAGAGCTTGCAGTGAGCCGAGATCGTGCTACTGCACTCCAGCCTGGGCGACAGAGCAAAACTCCGTCTCAAAAAAAAAAAGAATATTCCGTGCAAATGGAAGACAAAGCATGCAGGAGTAGTTATACTTATGTCAGACAAATTAGATTCCACATAAAAACAATAACAATGAAAAGACAAAGACCATTATATAATGATAAAAGGATCAATTCGGCAAAAGCCTATATCAATTATAAACATATATGCACTCAACATAGGAGCACACAGATATGTAAAGCAAATATTATTAGCACTAAAGAGAGAGTAGACCCCAATACAGTTACAGTTAGGAACTTCAATATCCCATTCTCAGCTTTGGAGAAGTCATCCAGATAGAAAATCAACAAAGAAATATCAGACTTAATCTGCACTATAGACCAAACGTACCTAACAGGCATTTATAGAACATTTCATCTAACAGTTACAGAATACACATTCTTCTCATCAGCACATGGAACATTCTCCAAGATAGACTATATGTTAGGCCACAAAACAAGTCTCAGCAAATTACAACAAAATCATATCAAGTGGCTACTCAGATAAAAATAGAATAAAACTAGAAATGAATAACAAGAGGAACTTTGAAAATGTACAGTTTTCAAATATATGGAAATTAAACAGCATGCTTCTTAATGATTATTGGGTCTATGTAGAAATTAAGAAGGAAATATAAAAAGATCAAAACAAATTAAAATGGAGACACAACACAAAAAAACCTATGAAATACAGCAAAAGAAGTTCTAACAGGGAAATTTGTAGCAATAAATGCTTACATTACAAGAGAAAGATTTCAAATAAACAACCTAAGGAAATAGAAAAGAACAAACCAAACCCCAAATTAGTAGAAAGAAAGAAAAATAATAAATATCAGAGCAGAATGAAACAAAATAGAGACTAAAAAAAGGATCAATAGAATGAAAAGTTTGTTTTCTGAAATGATAAAATCAATAAACAGTTAGCTAGACTAACCAAGAAAACAAGAGAGAAGACCCAAATAAGTAAAATTAGAAATGAAAAAGGAGCCATTACAACTGATACTATAGAAATACAAAAGATCATCAGAGACTGTTATGAACAACCATATGCCAAAAAATTGGAAAACCTATTAAGAAATGGGTGAATTCCTGGACACATATAACCTACTAAGATTGAACTGGGAAGAAATAAAATCCCTGAGGTTCAGAGCTTCAGTGAGGACCTGAAGAGTAGACAGATGCTACAGAGGGATCTGAAGTGTAGCTCTACCCCTACCCCAAACCCTACTCCTATGATCTCAATCATGGTGATGTTAGAGTGCATATAATGACATCTTATTTATTTATTTATTTATTTTTGAGATAATTTTGAACTTACGGAAGAGTTGTCAAAATATTACAGAGTTCTGGCTGGGCACGGTGGCTCACACTTGTAATCCCAGAAATTTGGGAGGTCAAGGCCAGTGGATACCTGAGTTTGGGAGTTTGAGAGCAGCCTGGCCAAGACGGTGAAACCTTGTCTCTACTAAAAATACAAAAATTAGCCAGGCATGTTGGTGCCTACCTGTAATCCCAGCTACTTGGGAGGCTGAGGCACGAGAATTGCTTGAACCTGGGAGATGGAGGTTGCAGTGAGCCAAGATTGCACCACTGTATTCCAGCCTGGGCAACAGAGCAAGACTCTGTCTCAAAAGAAAAATAAATACATAAATAAAACAGTACAGAGTTCTTATATAATCATTGCCAAGCTTCTCTTATGTATTTTTATTGTTTGTTTTTTTTGTTTTTTTTTGTTTTTTTTGTTTTTTTTTTTGAGACGGAGTCTCGCTCTGTTGCCCAGGCTGGAGTGCAGTGGCCGGATCTCAGCTCACTGCAAGCTCCGCCTCCCGGGTTCACGCCATTCTCCGGCCTCAGCCTCCAGAGTAGCTGGGACTACAGGCGCGCGCCACCTCGCCCGGCTAGTTTTTTGTATTTCTTAATAGAGACGGGGTTTCACCGTGTTAGCCAGGATGGTCTCGATCTCCTGACCTCGTGATCCGCCCGTCTCAGCCTCCCAAAGTGCTGGGATTACAGGCTTGAGCCACCACGCCCGGCCTATTGTTTGTTTTTGAGACAGTATCTCACTGTTATCCAGGCTGGAGTGCAGTGGTGCAATCATGGCTCACTGCAGGCTCAACTTCCTGGGCTCAAGTGATCTCCCATCTGAGCCTCCTGAGTAGCTAGGACCACAGGCATGTGTCACCATGCCTGGCTAAATTTTTTCTATTTTGTGTAGAGTTGCAGTTTGGCCATATTACCCCGGCTTGAACTCCTGAGCTCAAGCAATCTGCCTGCCTCGGCCTCCTAAAGTGCTGGATTACAGGTGAGAACCACCTCACCTGGCCCAAAGTCTTTTTTGTATGTATTTACTTATTTGTTTTTAAAATTGAGACAGAGTCTCGCTTTTGTCTCCCAGCTGGAGTGCGGTGGCCCTATCTTGGTTCATTGTAACCTCTACCTTGCAACCTCTGCCTCTCAGGTTCAAGTGATTCTCATGCCTCAGTCACATGAGTAGCTGGGATTACAGGAGTATGCCACCATGCCTGGCTAATTTTTGTATTTTCAATAGAGACAGGGTTTTACCATGTTGCCCAGGCTGGCTTTTTGTATTTTAGGAAACTACATTATATTTAGAAATGTCAGGCCAGGTGCGGTGGCTCACGCCTGTAATCTCAGCACTTTGGGAGGCCGAGGCAGGTAGATCAAGAGGTCAGGGGTTTGAGACCAGCCTGGTCAACATGGTGAAACCCCGTCTTTACTAAAGATACAAAAAAATTAGCCAGGCATGGTAGTGCGCGCCAGTAATCCCGGCTACTTGGGAGGCTGAGGCAGGAGAATTGCTTGAACTCAGGAGGCGGAGGTTGCTGTAAGCCGAGGTCCTGCCGTTGCACTCCAGCCTGGGTGACAGGGCGAGACTCTGTCTCAAAAAAAAAAGAAAAAAAAAAGAAAAAGACATGTCATCATTTTTGGGGCCGTGTGTGGTGACTCACTCCTGTAATCCCAGCACTTTGGGAGGCTGAGGCAGTACTATGGCCTGAGGTTGGGAATTTGAGACCAGTCTGGCTAACATGGTGAAAACCTGTCCCTACTAAAAATACAAAAATTAGCTGAGCGTGGTAATGCACGCCTGTAATCCCAGCTACTACGCGGGACACTGAGGTGGGGGAATTGCTTAAATTTGGGAGGCAGAGGTTGCAGTGAGCTGAGATCATGCCACTGCACTCCAGCCTGGGTGACAGAATGAGAGTCCGTCTCAAAAAAAAAAAAAAATCATTATTTTTTATTATTCCATGTAATCTATACATAGAAACTTTATAATTTTATACATGTATACATATATACACATTCTATAAGGAAAATGACCTTATAAATTGTATTACAATTACAGCATGGGAGTGAAGTCATATTCAAAACTAGTAATACCATCGGAAGCATAAGTAAGTGCAGGGGACTGCAGATGGGTCTCTATCTTTCTTTTACTTTTATGCTCTACATGTGTACATATTTATAGGCTACACATGAATCTGTTACATGTATAGGATGTGTAATGATCAAATCAAGGTATCAATTATCCAAGTATTTATAATTTCTATGTGTTTAGTACATTTCAAGTCCTCCCTTCTAGCTCTTTAAAAAAATACAAAACGTTGTTAACTTTAAAAAAAATACAATACATTGTATAGTCACCTTACTCTACAATCAACATTAGAAATTATTCCTTCTATTTAACTGTATGTTTGTATCCATTAACCCACCTCTCCTAATCCTCCCCCACTCATACAATCTTATCGGTTTGCGGTATGTATCTTTACCTCCATATGATCAACGTTTTTAGCTCCCACATATGAGTAAGAATATGTAATATTTGTCTTTCTGTGCCTGGCTTATTTCACTTACCAGAATGACCTCCAGTTCCATCCATGTTGCTGCAAATGACATGATTTCATCATTTTTTATGGCTAGATAGTATTCCATTGTGTATGTATAGCACATTCTCTTTATCCAGTCATCTGTTGATGGACACTTAGGTTGACTTCATATCTTCTATTGTGAATTTTCTTTATCCAGTCATCTGTTGATGGACACTTAGGTTGACTCCATATCTTCTATTGTGAATAGTACTGCAATAAACATAGGAGTGCATTTATCCTTTTAATATGTTGAATTATCTTTCCTTTGAATATCCAATACACTGCTGAATTGTATGGTAGTTCTATTTTTCAATTTTTTTTTTGAGAAACTTCCATTCTCTTCTCCACAGTGGCTATATTAATTTATATTTCCACTAACAGTGTGTAACAGTTATTTTTTCTCCACATTATCTTCAACATGTTATTTGTTGTTTTTTTGACAATAGCCATTCTAATTGGGGTAATAGGACATCTCATGTGATTTTGATATGGTTTTGATTGGCATTTCCCTGATGATTAGAGATGTTGAGCATTTTTTCATACACCTGTTGGCCATTTGTATGTCTCCTTTGAGAAACGTCTATGCATGTCATTTGCCCACTTTTTAATGGCATTATTGTATTTTTTACCGTTGAGCTGTTTTTGTTGCCTGTGCTTTGGATGTTTTACTGCTGAGTTGTTTTTGTTACCTTTGCTTTTGAGGTTTTAGTCATAAAGTCTTTGCCTAGACAAATATCTTGAAGAGTTTTCTCGATGTTTTCTTCAAGTAGTTTTATAGTTTCAGGTCTCACTTTTAAGTCTTTAACCCATTCTGAGTTTATTTTTGTGTGGTGAGAGATAGGGGTCTACTTCCATTCTTCTACATACAGTCATCCAGTTTCCCCAGCGTCAATTATTAAAGAGACTGTCCTTTCTTTAATATATTATTATTATTATTATATTTTGAGATGGAGTCTCATTCTGTCTCCATGATGGAATGCAGTGGTGCAATCTTGGTTCACTGCAACCTCCACCCCCAGGGGTTCAAGCGATTTTCCTGCCTCAGCTTCTTGAATAACTGGGATTACAGGCATCCACCACCATACTTGGCTAGTTTTTTAGTATTTTTAGTAGAGACAGGGTTTCACCATGTTGGTCAGGCTAGTCTTCAACGCCTTACCTTGTGATCCACCTGCCTCGGCCTCCCAAAGTGCTGGAATTACAGATGTGAGCCACTGTGCCCAGGCCAAAGTATTTTCCTGATGGCTTTGTTGAAGATCAGCTCGCCGTTAAGTATGCAGATTTGTTTCTGGATTTTCTATTCTGTTTCATTGGACTATGTGTCTATGTTTATACCAGAACCATGCTGTTTTGGTTACTACAAACTTGTAATATATTTTGAAGTCAGGTAGTGTGATGCCTCCAGCTTCGTCCTTTTTGCTAAGGATTACTTTGGCTATTTGGGCTCATTTTCAGTTCCATAGAAATTTTAGAATTGTTTTTTTCTGTTTCTGTAAAAGTGACATTAACATTTTGATAGGGACTGCATTGAATATGTAGCTTGCTTTGGGCAGTATGGTCATTTTCACCATGTTATTTTTTCTAATTCTTGAGCATGGAATTAGTCTTTCCATTTGTTTGTGTCCTCTGCAATTACTTTCATTAGTGTTTCGTAGTTTTCCTTGTAGAGATCTTTCATTTAATAGGTTAAATTTCTTTCTTTCTTTCTTTCTTTCTTTCTTTCTTTCTTTCTTTCTTTCTTTCTTTCTTTCTTTTCTTTCTTTCTTTCATTTCTTTCTTTCTTTCTTTTTCTTTCTTTCTTTCCTTCTTTCTCTCTCTTTCTTTCTTTCTTTCTTTCTTTCTTTCTTTCTTTCTTTTTTTTTTGTAGCTATTGTAAATGAGTTTGTCTTCTTGGTTTCTTTTTCAGATATTTCGTGATTGGTGTATAGAAATGCTGCTGGTTTTTATTATAATTTTGTATCTTGCAACTTTGCTGAATTCATCATTTTTTATTTTTTTGTAGTCTTTAGCTTTTCTAAATGTAAGATCATGTCATCTGCAAAGAGGAACAATTTGCCTTGATCTTTTCCAGTTTGGATGCCTTTTATTTCTTTCTTTTGCCTGATGCTCTGGCTAGGACTTCTAGTAGTACTATGTTGAATATGAGTGGTTAAAATGGGCATTCTTATTTTCTTCCAGTTCTTAGAGAAAAGGCATTCAACTTTTTCCTATTTGGTAAAATGTCAACTGGGCATTTGTTATATATGGCCTTTGTGATTGTGATGTATATTCTTTCTACACCCAGTTTTTTGAGAGCTTTAATAATGAAGCCGTATTGAATTTTATCAAATGCTGCTTCTGCATCTATTTAGATGATCATATGGTTTTTGTTCATTCTGTTGATGTGATGTTTCATGTTCACTGAGATGCCTATGTTGAACCATCCTTGCACCCACAGTATAAATCCCACTTGATTATAGTGTCTTATCTTTTTGATGTGCTGTTGGATTGAGTTTGCCAGTATTTTGTTGAGGATTTTTGAGTTTATGTTCATCAAGCATATAGGCCTGTAGTTTCCCCCTTCCCCTTTCCCTTCCTCTTCCCTTCCCGTTCCTCTTCCCTTCCCCTTCCCTGCCTTTTTCTTTTCTTTTTTCCTTCCTCTCTCCCTCCCTCCCTGCCTTCCTGCCTTCCCTCCTCTTTCTTCTTTCTTTTCTCCTTTCTTTCTCTCTCTCTCTCTCCTCTCCTTCCTTCCTTCCTTCTTTTTTTTTTTTTTTTTTTTTTTTGAGACGGAGTCTCGCTCTGTCGCCCAGGCTGGAGTGCAGTGGCCGGATCTCAGCTCACTGCAAGCTCCCCTCCTGGGTTCACGCCATTCTCCTGCCTCAGCCTCTCGAGTAGCTGGGACTACAGGCGCCCGCCACATCGCCTGGCTAGTTTTTTGTATTTTTTTAGTAGAGACGGGGTTTCACCGTGTTAGCCAGGATGGTCTTGATTTCCTGACCTCGTGATCCACCCGTCTCGGCCTCCCAAAGTGCTGGGATTACAGGCTTGAGCCACCGCGCCCGGCCCCTTCCTTCTTTCTTTCTTCTTTCTTCCCCCTCCCCTCCCCTCTTTCCTTTTCTTTTCTTGTCTTTTCTCCTTTCTCCTTTCTCCTTTCTCCTTTCCTTTTCTTGTCCTGCCTGGTTTTGGTGCCAGGGTAATACTTGCGTTGTAGAATGACTTAGGGAGAATTTCCTTCCTTTCAACTTTTTGTAAGGCTTGTTATTAGTTCTTCTGTGTACATTTGGTAGAATTCAGCAGTTAATCCATCCAGTCCTCAGCTTTTTCTGTGTTGGGAGACTTTTTATTACTGATTCTACCTTGCTACTCATTATTGGTTTGTTCAGGTTTTCTATTTATTCCTGATTCAATCTTGATAGGTTCTATATTTCGAGGGATTTCTCCTTTTCCTCTAGATTTTCCAGTTTGTTAGTGTATAATTGTTTATAACATTCTCTGGTGATCTTTTGTATTTCTGTGATGTCAGTTATAATGTCTCCTTTTCCATGTCTAATTTTGCTTATTTGGATCTTCTCTCTTCATGATTAGTCTAGCTAGGGATTTATTAATGTTGTTTATCTTTTCAAAGAACCAATGTGTTTGGTTGAACTTTTGTATTATTTTGTTAGTTTCTATCTCATTGAGTTCTGCTCTGATATTTATTATTTCTTTCTTTGCACTAGTTTTGGATTTGGTTTGTTCTTTTTTGTTGTTGATGTTTTGGGTATTTTTGTTTTGTTTTGTTTTTGTAATCAAGTTCCTTAAGGGGCATCATTAGATTATATATGTGAAAATTTTCACTTTTTTTTTTTTTTTTTTTTTTTTGAGACAGAGTTTCGCTCAGTCACCCAGGCTGGAGTGCTATAGCGCGATCTCGGCTCACTGAAATCTCTACCTCCTGGGTTCAAGTGATTCTCCTGCTTGAGCCCTCCAAGTACCTGGAACTACAGGCACACACAACCACGCCCAGCTAATTTTTGTATTTTTAGTAGAAATGGGGTTTCACCATGTTAGCCTGACCTCATGATCTGCCTGCCTCGGCCTCCCAAAGTGCTGGGATTACAGGCATGAGCCACTGTGCCTGGCCTCCTTTTTTTTTTTTTTTTTTTTTTTTTGATGTAGGTGTTTATTGCTATCAACTCCCCTCTTAGGAGAGCTTTTGCTGTACCCCACACGTTTTGGTACATTGTTTTTCTATTTTCATTTGTTTCAAATTTTTGTTTATTTTCTTCTTAATTTCTTCATTGACGCAGTGGCCATTCAGGAGCATGTTGTTTAATTTGCACATATTTGTAGAGTTTCCAAAGTTACTCTTGATGTTGATTTTTAGTTTTATTTAATTGGAGTCTGATAAAACATTTGATATAATTTTAATTTTTAAAAATTTGTTTAGACTTGTTTTGTGTCGTAACATATAGTCTATCCTGGAGAACATTCCATGTACTCATGAAGACAATGTGTATTCTGCTGTTGTTTTATAAAATTCCTTTAATATTTTATACAATCACAGAACAGAGTTAAGGGAAACCTGAGAGATCATCTTGCCCTAACCCACATTTTGCACAAAAGGAAACTGTTATCAAGAAAACTATGTGATATGCCTTTAAAAAGAAGTGTTTCCTGTAGAACTCAGGTCTTTAATCTGCTCCTTGTTTCACTACAGCACCAGTTCTCAAAGTATGGTTCAGGGACCCCTCGGGATTCCAAGAACCTTTGAGGAGACTGTGAGGTCAAAATTATTTTCACAATAATGGTAAGACCCTATTTGCCTTTTCACTCTCATTTTAGCTTTGGTGTATAGTGACGTTTTCCAGAGGTTGCATGACATGGGCTGTATCAAAAGAATGAATGCAGGTCGGGATCGGCGGCTCATGCCTGTCATCCCAGCACTTTGGGAGGCCGAGGCAGGTGTATTACCTGAGGTCAGGAGTTCCAGACCAGCCTGGCCGACATAGCAAAATCCCGTCTCTACTAAAAATACTAAAAATTGTTCAGGCGTGGTGGCAGGCGCCTGTAATCCCAGCTATCTGGGAGGCTGAGGCAGAATTGCTTGAACCCAGGAGGCGGATGTTGCAATGAGCCCAGATCGCATCACTGCACTCCAGTCTGGGTGACAGAGCAGACTCTGTTTCAAAAAAAAAAAAAAGAATGCAAAAGCAGATATGAGATTCCAGTGGTTTTCCTCTTAAGCTAGACATTAGAGAAATTTGCAAAAATAAGAAATAGCATCAATTTTCTATAAAAAATGCAATTTATGTTAATATGTACAATGCCCATTATTATTATTATTATTATTATTATTATTGAGACGGAGTCTTGCTCTGTCGCCTAGGCTGGAGTACAGTGGCGCTATCTCAGTTCACTGCAAGCTCCCATTCCTGGGTTCCTGCCATTCTCCTGCCTCAGCCTTCTGAGTAGCTGGGACTACAGGTGCCCGCCACCACGCCCGGCTAATTTTTTATATTTTTGGTAGAGACGGGGTTTCACCGTGTTAGCCAGGATGGTCTCGATCTCCCGACCTTGTGATCCACCTGCCTCGACCTCCCAAAGTGCTGGGATTACAGGTGTGAGCCACTGTGCCTGGCCTATTGTTATATTTTTAAATATGGTAATATTGAATAACATAACCTGTGTGTGTGTGTGTATGTAAGTGTGTGTGTATGTATGTACATATGTGTGTGTGTGTGAGTATATATATATATGAGGTTTTGGTGCTCTCAAGAATTCGTAGGTATTATCCCAATAAATAGAATGATGTCATTAAAAGAAGGAAACAAGGACAACAACAGCTACCAATTTTTAAAAATTAATAGTGTTATAAAAATGTCTTCTGTGAATAGACAGTGGAGACTCAAAAGGGGGGAGTGGAGTCAGTGATGAGAAATTACTTAATATGTACAATGTATACTATTCCAGTGATGGCTACACTAAAAGCCCAGACTTCACCACTATGCACTATATTCATGTAACAAAACTGCACTTGGACTCCGTAAATCTTACAAATAAAAAGAAATGTATTCTGTGGCACTCTCCTTCTTCTAAAAATAGCTTGGGCTGTTTTGGAATAATTTTTAACTTATTATATGTGATTGCAAGCTCCTTATGCGCCTTGGAATTCAGAATTTCATGCTTTCACTTTCACAACTAACTTCATTTAACTTTATGAAGCTTGTGCTAAATATATAAATGCTTAAGGATATGTGGAAATCATTGAAAATGCTAAATTAAAATGATTTAAAACTAGTTTTAAATTGTGTCATCTTTACAAAAAAATTTTTTTCAGAGAGTTATGCTGTTTTCTACTCGTTGTTTACTTAGGTTTATCGAAGGGGCAGATGAGAGGAGAAATTCCCCTTCTAAAACAAATGAAAAGGATACACAAAAATATTCTTCAGTTTCCCTGCCAATGTGGGTTTCTGCTCAGCCCTGATTTCACTGATTTTTTACCTGTCCTCACTCCAATTTTTTTTTAGTGATCGGTTTTAAATCTTAATTCTGTAAATAGATCTACCATTTTCTTAGAAAATGAGCTATTTCTGGGCAGAACTGAAAAGAGGTGGGGACTGGATTCATGAAAGGAACTTTTGGGGGCCTTTGTGAACAGGAGTTCTAGAACCACTAGGGAAGCTGAAATATTACTCCTCATAATTTTTGTATGACGTTCTCTTCAATAAAGGGTGTCAATGTAGCCTTCCAGTTATGTATGTCATAATTAGATGCATATAAAGGAGGAACAAACCCATGCAGTTTCTAGAACAACAAATTAGGGGAAAGATAGAGTGGAAGTATCCTTCTGTCATGGTTCTTACATTCTTATGCTGACCTGAAACCACATTTTTGTGATTGATGAAGGTCATAAGAAAGACTATTTCCTTCACTGAACTTATCTATTATTCTCACAAGTCAGTTATTCTCTTGGTCTCATTGGGCATGTTTTCACCCAATTTCCTTAGCAGTTAGTGCTGGGAAGACAAGAACTTTGTATTTTATACACTGTACTGTAACATATAATATACATAAATATGAAACAAAAACAAATTCATTGTGATTTCATTTTCTCCCACAATGAAAGAATAGATTTAATCCTTTACCTAATTTGCATCCTTTGCTCTTCCAATCCTGTTCAATAATTCATCAGAAGGCAGTAACTTAGTGGTAAACAACATATTGTTTCCCCTTGTTGGTACTTAGTAAGCTTTAGCTTCTGCAATCTGTTCTCGTGAAATGAATCCCATAATTCCTTTAATCATTTTAGTTACTCTTCTCTGGATCCATTCAATTAGATTACAACTTTTTGGCAAGACAAGTACTTGAGTTGAACAGTCTTTCCATATGTTGTCTCAGAAGAGTGGTAAGGGAAAGGCTTGTATCATTTACATTCACGGCTCAATGGCTACATTCTTTTTGACAAAGATAGCTTTCTGGATGTAGTACGTATTGAATAAGTGCTTGTGAATGAAAGTGTTTAATATAAACTTATTGACCATTTATTGTTTTTCTAATCTATTTGTTAAGCCCTTTACTGACATTTGGTTTCTCCTTTGGAAAAACAGATTCTAAATAATGGTAACACTTTTAAAATATGTATCATGCTAATATCATAAATTAGGTTATATACCATATGTCCAACCAAGCTTTAGAACACTTTTTACAAAAATGGGCAAATCAAGGGTTCTGGAAAGGATATTATAAAAAACTCATGGATACACATTGAGAAGAAGAGATTGTCCAAATAAGGTAAGGAAAAGAAGATAAAATGAATCAAATTGCATATTCAATAACAATAAAATTCCCAGGAGAAAATTTGGGTAAGTAATACTATGAAGAAATGATTTTTTTTTAACATGTCCCAATACGTAACTGAATATGTAAACCAGCTTGGAGTTCTTTTCTTTGACATAGGAAAGGGAACATTTCAGAAACAAAAATGAAATTTTTCACAAAACTTTTTTTTCCATACCTCAATGGCACCTGTTTTGCACGGAGACAAGCACATGCAGGAAAAAGTTGTAAAAGTGGAAGTAAACGTGGTTTCAGAAGAGGATTGAGAAAATCTTAGGTAAGACTCTGGTATAAGACATTGTGGGAATTAAACACTCTACTAGAGATCTAGGGGAAAGCACCAAAAGCAAGTCAAATACTAGAATAGGAGATAGAATCCCTTTTCCTGGGGAGGTTCAAGAATCCAAAACAGCCATATTCAGGATGCAGTTTCAGGTATCAGCATCAGAACTAGGTCCAAATCCAAGATCTGGTTGTAGATCAGGCTACACAGAGCAGAAGCTTTAGAGTCAGTCATGGAACCAGTACCAATGGAATGGAAATAGGAATAGTTAATTACTGTCTTTAGGAAATGGGGCTTTTGAAATGGGCCAAGAGAGTCAGGCAGGATTGACTGGTTATAATATTGGCTTGGCCTTCCTCAGGCCCAGAAGACCTGGACAGAAGTGATTAGCCATGGAGACTATAACTTCCACATGGAAAATACTTAGAGAGAATTTGGTTTGGTTCAGAAGAACTCCATATTCTCCTTTATCAACTATACTTGAAGTTGAGTTGATGGCAGCAGAAGTGTGATTTCAAACTCCCTTTACTAGTGAAGAGAAAGCATTCCCTATTTCCTCTACTGAGTTAGGATTGTTTATGGGACCCTATGGGGCAGCCTGTGGATTATTCCATATTCATTGTGGACAGTGGGGATGGTCTGGGATTTGTCATAGACTGATATTGGAGAATTGGAAAGGCTAAGGAAAGATATTTCAGTTTTATAATGAAGGTCCAAAATTAATCTGGAGGCCAGAGGGACCCAGAAAAGAAAATAAAAATGAGAATTACTAATGAGTGGATCTTTGCCATTGGTAAAAATCTGGGTCACTTATAGCTGTATTTTTCCATCTGTGCTTTTGTCTGTGGGCTTTGATAGCATAGTTGTCTAATAAGTGTTTCAGCATCTGAATCTGACAATAGATATCATTCCAGAATACAATTGTTATGTAACAAAGATTCTGTATTCTGGAGAAAAAAGTCAATCAACACAATTTTAAGCTTTCTATGTCTTTTGTTTGCAGGGATTCAGGCATAAACAAGCATTTGTCATTCGATTCTTCTAGTGCATTTCCAGCATAGTGTGCCTTGGGCATGACACATCAGGGTCTGATGTTTATCTTTTATTACCTGCCAGACCTCTCTGGAAAAGCCTCCATGGAATTCATCATCTGCAGTCTTTGTTGTAGGTACACATATAAATACATGTTGAACGCATTAGTTGAGGATATTGTGGTTTCTAAAGCTGAACTTAAATAAAAAGTATTGAGATGAATAATGAAGAGGACTTTCTGCAGAAGGTATGAAGCTAATCATTAAAATGTTTTTAACTAAGATATTGACAGCAAATCTTTTAAAAAATGTGAAGTATTTGAGTGCCAGTAAGAATAAGTGTAGCATAATTGTACTTGTTATATGTCCACTTTGGAGAAGTTAATGAAGAATTGCCCTTCTCTACTACACAGTGAGTTTATAAAGATAATGAAAACTAAACAGTTCAAAATATTAATCTAGGAAAGCCCATTTGGTTTGAATAGTCATTTAGATTCAATAGGCACCAAGTTTCAGAAGAATACGTATGCTATAAAAATTTTTATTTCTATTTTGGTTGTTATTGAGAGAATAATGTTTTGTTTTTCTCAAAGCTTTGGCCTCATTCTAACAAATATGCTTTGAGATTAAACGACTAAAGGTGGAAACCTGTTTTCAAATTATATTTGAAATGCACAGCATGAATAGTGATAGCCACTCATTGGGTCTAGCATATATTAAAATAATCAGTTGTCAGCATATAGCATTTCTCCTCACTTCTTAATGTGTGTGTACCCAACCTTTACTCTTGTATTTCTGACCGACCATTTTGAAAGACTGAAGTACAGACTTGGAGGCAAGCTGTGGTAAAATTTGGGAGGATGTGCGTTATCTTTATTAAATTAAGAAAATATATTGCAAGAAGCATACCTACTATGTGAAGAGTGCAGTGAAAACCAGTGCATTATGTATGAAATAGTGGCATATAGAGAACAAACCTGGTCCGCACTTATGCATGGAGTGTAGAAGATCGCTAACATCTAAGAATGGGTTCACTGATCTGTATAGTGAATACAAGCAGTTGTTTTGAAAGAGACAAGAACAAATGCACTTTCCATAAGGAAACTGGGCAAGGCTGTGTGAAGAAGGGACTCCCTGAGGCGGAGGTGTGGCTTATCCTGTACTGTCATGTCACTGTTGTAGGCATCAAATGGTGGTTTGTGTGATTATAATTAATTTAGCTAAAAGTAAATTCATAGCTGCAAATGAAGGCTTATAGAAAGAAAGTAAGGGTGATTAGCATGTACATTATTAGCTTTTGGGGATTTCGATTTCTAACTATGTAACTTCTTGGACTAGGTTTTACTTACTACTTCTGAACCCACAGCAAGAACTCTGCTTTCTTCCTCAGCTCCCACAATTTTAGCCCAGGATTCCAGGTGATGCAGCTCCTATGAAAGCCCTTAAAAGCCATGCCCTCCTCAAGACCAGTCTAGACCAAATGTTGACTGTTTACTCTTAGGAGGGCAGAAAAATGAGCAACATGATTTTTACACTGCACAATTCTCACAGCAAGAGACATTCTGTGTCTTTTGAGGAAAGTTCCTTTGGAGTTGGAATAGAGCATTGTATTTACTAGATGTTATAAAGGTGAATGTTGACTGTCCACTTGACCCAACTCCACTGAGTAAGCTCTTTTATACTCTCCTGTATAGGGTCACATTCTCAGGAAGTGAAAGAATATGGAAGGAGGCAGGGAGATGACATGTGACATTCCTTTTCCAGCTAACTGATGTCTGGTAAAGGACAAGATTGTGTTTCATACTAGATGCTCTGGGAACGTGAGCAAGAGCAGCATGAAGTAAACTACAAAACACAGCACCTGAACAAAAGCTCAATGGATTCCGAAAGGCAGATAGTGTGTATGGAGAAAATCTCTCAGAATAATTACTTCCCCAACCTGAACAAATTCTTTGTTAGAATCTTCAGTAAAATGAACAGTTATTAATCTTAGATTTGGTATTTCCCTAAAGAATATTTTACTGAGATTCTCTATTTAAAACAATGATGTAAAGTCATGCATTCAGCCACATTCTTAGCAGTGGCAAACAAAAAATTGATTGAAAACACATTCTTATTTCTTATAGTAGACCCTATGGGGTGTATGAAGTTGAGAAATTGAGTGAAAGAGTGGCATATCATAACAATTAAAATCTGTTTATCAAGAACCTTGTGTGTGGTGCTGAGCTGGGTAATATGTCAAGTGAGTAAGATCTGTTCTCCGCCCTTCAGATATTTATAACTCAATACAGAGAACACTGACAAAGGTAGACACAGTTCTGACGTTTCCATATCACAGAAGGAATGAATGTCATCTGGGGTGAAGTCAGAGATCCATCCAGCTCTGCAGCCTGTATCTGTTGGGGGCATGAAGTGCAGCCCCATGGGAGGCTCTGCCTGACCTTCTAGAGGCTTGCTTTAAGAGGCTAGAGGTTTACCTACCCCAACTCTCCCTGCTTTGTGCTGTTGTCTATGTGACTCTAGAGAACACCTGATTCTTGTTTTATATTTTCCATTTGTTTTGTCTTTTAGAATTCAGAAGATTTGTCTTCTGAAGATTTCAAGGTTTATAGTTCATTTTATAATTATTTACCTCAAACCTACCTACTTCCAGTGTATCAACTAGCTCTCCATTTAAGAAATCTCAGTGGAGAGACAAGACAAAAATTTGATGAGAGTTTCAAGAGCAGTGGGTTAAGCTCGCACTTCCTGAAATCAGAATGCCTGCATTTTAATCTCGGCTTTGCTGCTTACTAGCTGTGTGATATGGGGCAAATTATTGGACTTCTCTGTACCTCACTGGGACATTAATAGTGTCCACAGGAAGAGATTTTGTGGAGATTAAATAAGTTAACACATGCAAAATGCTTAGAACTGTGCTTACAATATAGTGAGAACTCATTAAAAAGGAGTCATTCATTACATATACTTTATTTTGTTATGTTGACCTCTAATAGCTCTCCTGTTTTCATTTTTACAGGACTTAAAGAGTTTTATGCTTTCCTTTACATGATGGAATGTATTTGCTTATGATAGTAATGATAACAATTATATATAATGTACCTTTTTACATAAACATATATCCATCCACTTCTAGCCTATAAAGGCTTTCCTAAGGCATAATGACTAGAACTATTTTTAACAATCTAGTTACAGGCATATTATAATTTTTTAAAAGGATAGAACACCTTCCCCTCTCATATTTAAAGTATTTTTATATTCATATTTGCAGTATTTTTATATGCTGCAGCAGCCCATTAGCTGATATCTTCACTAACAGTTCCATAACGTTCTTGGATCTTTTTCATACTGTATTACAGAGCCCATTATCTTAAATATATATTATATATACATGAATATCTAAATTTTTTCCACGTCTTTTTACCTTTGAAACATTTTTGTTGCTTTTCTGCTCACCCACAAAGTCTTCACAAATTATTTTTGTCCATCTGCATGGATAAATATATTTTTAGCCATACAATCTTAATTTCTCTAAAAAATATGGAGAATTTTTTGATATACTTATGAACATACTAAATAAAACAAAACTTTTTGCTTCCTTTATTATTTTAGTTTTCTTTACTATTTAGCTTCATATTATCAAAATCACATGGTGTTAGACCTTTGTAAAAATTATGTTTTTCCTTCTCTGAAAATGTTTGGTTAGGTATATTTTTCTTGTGAAGAACTTCTATTGTAGATTTTGCATAACTTGCCCATAGAGGTGAGATTTGTTTATGGGTTGATGCCACTGTTGACTATTTGCCAATTTGTTGGGAATAAAAACGAGACTCATAGCGTTTCATATGGAAGCAGCTATATCATTTACATTCTGATACTTCTTTCACACAGAGCTCTCAATAATGATTGTTGCTCTATCATTCTTGGTCACATGTCAATGTTCCACCTAATCCACCAGCTTAGATCTAGGTTATTATCTTGTAATAATAATGAGGATTAAAAAGTCAGAAAGTGAAAATTTGATGGTAGAAGTGGAAATTAACCAGGTTGACCCTGACATTTGGCTATCTAATCTCCCCACAAATGTGCTTGGAGATGAGAAACTCAACACTTTGACAAATAACCCATTCCATTTTGGGCCCATTATATTAAGTAAAATTCTGATTCCTTGCAAATTCCAAGAAATTTATCTGGATTTTCCTTCTGTGCTTTGTTTTACTTCAAAAGATATACTATTGAACTCTCACTCGAAGTGTGGAGTTTTGTTTTTTTTTTTTTTTTTTTTTAGACTTGGATTTCCTTAGTTTTCAGTATTTTGTCACATATAAAGTTTTTAAGCAGCATGAAGAAATGAAATAAGAGTTGCAAACCACACATATTTTAATTCTGCTATGTTTTAGGTATGAAGCCAGGCAAGTTGCTGTATTTATCAGATCCTCAGCTGCCTCACTGAAATATATATACATATATATATTTATATAAATATATGTATATATGTGTCTATATAGATATATAGAGAGTGAAGGCATGCATACACACACACACACACACACACACACACACACACACACCCCAGAGACAGAGAAAGAGAGAGAGAGAACGTTTTAGCTATTTCAGAAAAGCATGAGAAATAATGTTTTCTCAGTATCTTAAGTGGGGTAATCATAACCCTAGGAAAACGGCTGATATTGAGGATAACTACAGTGAAAAAACCCTAAAGAAAAGGTAAAATTTATAGAGCAAAGCTACAGAGGCATTGTAGAGCAGACTTTCACCAGCACAAGCCCATCTAAGCGAAGAAGCACAAGTCTAAGTCTTTCTAGAGAAAACTTTGAAGAATGCCATGCCATATTTTATCTAGGAAAGCTGTTTTGACTGAATCATCCTACTGGGTTACCATCAGGTCTTGTTGACATCCAAAGAAGTCTCATTCAGAATCTTTTATAAAGGAGAAGTCTGAGTCAAATGTCCTTTCTGGCCTTATACTTCAACATGGTAGGTCTTGTTTGTAATTAATTAATTAGAAATTATTTACTCAATTACTACTTTATGCTAGGCAATATATTAGGCACAAGGATACATCTAAATGCCACCTTCTAAGAATCTTCAGTCTTTGACATGTTCTTCTTGTCAGCCTTTCCTGACTTTACTTCCTATCCCATCTGTCTTGGATTCCATATCCTATTATTATTATTATTATTTTTCCTTTTTGTGGAGAACAGGGTCTCGCTGTATTACCCAGGCAGGTCTCGAACTCCTGGGCTCAAGCTATCCTCCCGCCTCTGCCTCCCTGAGAGCTGGGATTACAGGCATGAGCCACCGCGCCCGGCTCCATATCCTATTATTTTAGCATCTTCCTTGCCCAAATCCTCAACTTATTTTTGCCATTGTCCTTCTGAGTTTGTGACCTCATAAAATCTTAAACCATGGTGTCTTCACATTTCCAGCTGAGCATTGCTAGAGAAAATAATTACCTGTGCAGATTGGTGTCGCTACAACTTTAAAGCCTCCAATTCTTTCTGGGCCCTTGATATTTTTCTTTCCTGAGTCGGCTCTTTCTCAGTCTCCACTATAACTATGTCAAAGAATTTCCATTCTCCTTAAGCCTTTAGTCTTCCATATTCCTACTCTATCTGAGCACTTCTTACCCTAAAGGGACAACTGGAAGCACCACAACTCTCCACCTTTTCTTATCCAGAATGGGTAAGATAGATTAAGGTTTAAGATCAGTTTTAGATTGAAATTCTACCATTTATTGGGTGAAAAATCTTTCTGAGACTCAGTTATCTCATCTGAAAGGCACTCATGAAATGTTAACAATTCTTTTCTTTCTCTCCTTCTCCTCCTAATAGTCCTCTTCCTCCTCCTCATTTTTTCTCTTCCTTCCTTGTTTCAGCCAGTTTGGGCTGCTATAACAAATTGCCATAGGTTGGCTGGCTTAAACTACAAACATTTATTTCTCACAGTTTTGGAGGCTGTAAGTCCAAATTCAAGCATCTGGCAGATCTAGTATCTAGTAAGGCCTCACTTTCTGGCTTATAGATGCACATATTCTTGTATCCTATGTGGTGGAGAACAGAGAGAGAGAAGTAAGCACTCTTCTATTTTTTTTTCCCCCCCAGTAAGGGTACTAATTGTATCATGAAGGCTGTAGCTTCATGACCTAATCACCTCTCAAAGGCTCCACCTCCTAATATCACCACATTAGGTGTTAGGGTTTACTGTATGGATTGTGGGGGACACAAACATGCCGTTCTTAACTCTGCTCTTTCTTCTAACGATCTGCGTTTTTTCTTCCTCTGATAGAAGAAAATGTATTAAAGTTAATTCTGTTATTTCAACCCCAGATTCCATCTTTTCTGTCCTCCCAGGGACCTCCATTTATTTTTTTTCTACTCAATCCTACATCCCCTTTTTTGGTTCCTTTCATTAAGCATGTATTTATATATGTATGTATGTATTTATTTATTTGTTTTTGAGACAGGGTCTCACTCTGTTGCCCAGGCTGGAGTGCAGTGGTGCAATCTTGGCTCACTGCAACCTCCACCTCCTGGATTCAAGCGATTCTTGTGCCTCAGCCTCCCAAGTAGCTGGGATTACAGGTGTGCACCACCATGTCTGGCTAATGTTTATATTTTTAGTAGAGACGGGGGTCTCGTTATATTGGCCAGGCTCATCTCCAACTCCTGGCCTCAAGTGATTTGCCTGCCGCGGCCTCCCAAAGTGCTGGGATTACAGTGTGAACCACTGCACCTGGCTGTCTTAGCATTTAAATATATGCAAGTCTTCTTTACCTAAAAGCAACGTAAACTTTTCTTGAGCCTCTATATACTCCGCTGGTACACATCTTTTCTGTCTTCTTCATACTTTTGAGTTATATTTCATATCTTCATTTGATAATATTTCTTGTGTGCTTACTGGGTATAGATCCTGGGCTAAACAACTCACATTCCTCTTCAACTCACTGGATCTTGCTGCTGCTCACATGCTTCCACTGTGACTGTCCTTACCAAGGCCTCCAGTAACTTGGGTTGCAAAATACAATGGGCAAGTATTAATACCAACCTTATTTATCATTTCAGTAGCTTGGTCCATTGGTACTTCCTTTTTATGTTTGCTCATTAAATATGGTGGGTTTTCAATTCTATTTATTTATTTATTATTTTTACTATACACCATTTAAATGAACATCTCAGTTCTGTTTTAGAATTCTTATTTTCTCAGTCCCTGTTCTTTCCCTTAATAATTCTAACCACTGTCAGGGCTATTTTTTCCTTACATTTCGCTTTTGCATTTTGACCCTTATGGTCAATGCTTGCTGGACACTTCCAGGTGACACAATCACCTTAGACTCCATATGCTCAAAATAGAACTCATAATTTCCCTTCTCAAGTCTTTGCTTTTTGGGTTTCCTAGTAGAAATGTGGCTGTCATTTTTCAGTCCTCTGTCTCTGACACTTCCTATATCCAGCCCGATACCAAACTGCGAAATCTACTTCCCAAGTATGTCTGCACTATGCTCATTTCGCCCCCTACTCCAGAGCTATTCTCCTAGTTCAGATCAATGTAATCTCTACTCTAGATTACCCAAGTGGGTATTACAGATATAAAAAGTTCCTTGGTTTATAGTATCCTGACCTAGATGTAGTGTTTCTCAATTCTACAAGGGACACTTAACTGTATATTTGGCACTTAAGAGATCATAATGCCTGGACTAAAGTAATTAATGCCTTTTAGTTTGGAGAAAAAAAACTTATAGATGGACGAAAGCTCTACTTTAATGATACTGAAAGTTATTTAATGAAGCATTAGGTGAGATCTCCAAAGGGAGACTATATAATTTACTAATTATAATGAAGACAACATAACTATGAGTTATTTGAAGAGGACATAAAGTTTAATAAGGATTCTACTTTCATTGGAGACTTAAGAACATCAATCATCCATTAAAAATAGAGCTACTATATATGATTCAGCAATCCCACTACTGGATATATATCCAAAGGGTGTGAAATCAGTATGTTGAAGAGATATCTGCACTCCCATGTGTATTACAGCATTATTCACAATAGCCAAGATATAGAATTGACCTAAGCATCTGGCGATAGATGAATGGATAAAGAAAAAGTGATATATATACACAATGGGATAGTATTCAGCCTTTAAAAGGAAGGAAGCCTTAAACAGGCAATAATTAGCTTAGCCCAGGCATTATGATCTCTTAAGTGCCAAATAAAATTTTCTCTTGTTTGTTAAAACATGAATGAACCTAGAGGACATTATGTTAAGTGAAATAAGCCAGACACAGAAAGACAAATACTTCATGATCTCACTTACATGTGATGTGTAAAAAGGTTGAACTCAGAGAAGCAGAGAGCAGAATGTGGTTAACAGAGGGTAGGTGGTGGAGGGATTGCGGAGATGTTGGTCAAAGAATAAAAAATTTTATTTAGAAAGAGGAGTAGTTTTGAGAGATCTACTGTACCACATAGTGACTACAGTTAATATATAAGGGGACCTCAAAAAGTTCACGGAAAATGCGTATTATAAAAAAAAAACTGTACATGGATTTTAAAATCTTTTTGAACCAAAGTAAGTTCATGCTAATTTGTTATAACGTGTCTGAACAGGATATAGTTTGAGGCACTAAGCATAAGACATCAGTTTGAATAGAGCGTCTATCAGAGCAGCATGAATTCCGCTAAAATCAAAGTAAGAATGAACATCAAATTTATGGTGAAGGTGGGGTGGAAGAATGGTGAAATCTTTGATGCTTTATAAAAAGTTCATGGGGACAATGCTCCAAATAAATCAGCAGTTTGAAATGGATGACTCTTTTTGAGAAGAGATTAAACAATGTTGAAGATGAAGCTTGAAGTGACAGACCATCCACATCAATTTGCCCTAGTTGTTCACGTCTTGATTGAAGACGGCTGGCTTTTAACAGCAGAAACAATAGCCAAGACCATAGACATCTCAATTAGTTAAGTTTACACAATTCTGACTGAAAACTTAAAGTACGGCAAACTTTCTACTTGATGTGTGCCAAAACCATTGTACCCAGATCAACTGGAGATAAGAGCAGAGCTTTCAGTGGAAATTTTAAACTGGTGTGATCAAGATTCTGAAGCATTTCTTCAAAGAATTGTAACAGGAGAAAAACATGGCTTTACCAGTATGATCCTGAAGATACTGCCTAATCAAAGCAATGGCTAGCAAGAGGTGGAAGTGGTCCAGTCAAAGCAAAAGTGGACCAGTCAAGAGCAAAAGTCATGGCAATTGTTTTTGAGATGCTCAAGGCATTTCGCTTGTTGACTTTCTAGAGGGCCAAAGAATGATACCTACTTATTAGGAAAGAGTTTTGAGAAAGTTAGCCAAAACTTTAGCAGAAAAATACCCAGGAAAGCTTAACCAGAGAGTTCTACTTCACCACAATGATGCTCCTGCTCATGCCTTTGATCGAACAAGGGTAATTTTGTGAGCATTTTGATGGGAGATCATAAGCATCCGGTTTACAACACTGATTTGGCTCCTTCCGTCTTCCTTTTGTTTCCTAATCTTACAAAAATCTGTAAAGGGGATTCATTTTTCTTTAGTTAATAATGTAAAAAAGACTACATTAATATGTTTAAATTCCAGGACCCTCATTTTTAAAGGGATGCACTAAATGGCTGCTATGATTGCTTACAAAAGTGTATTAACCTTGATATAGCTTATGTTGAGAAATAAAGTTTATATTTTATGTTTTTATCTTTTAATTCCATTTCCATGAACTTTTTGACATACTCTCATATTGTATATGTAAAAATTACTGAGAGAATAGATTTTAAGTGTTTTCACCACAAGAAATGGGAGCTAATATATATCCTAATAGCTTGATTTAGCCATTCCACAATGTATACATATATCAAAAGATTATATTGTATACCATAAATATATACGATTTTTACTTGTCAATTAAAATTAATAAACATTTTAAAAGGAAAGGAGATCCAGATCACCTTTTGCAGCCCTTCTCTCCCCAAATAAGAAAATTAATCATTTTGTAATGGATGGCTACATCAAACCACCCTGCAGGTTAATTTTTGGTTGTGGCCAGAAAAGTAGGTAACTGTCTTACCAGGACAGGCTAGAGAATCAACAGGAGCCTAGGAAAGAAGGAAACAGTGTGGCCACAAGAAATGATAAAACTAGTTTTGTACAGATGGAGATAGGGTTTGTACGTGAAAATTCCCAGCTGTGAAGGCTGGAGAGATTGTTGAGAGGCTGGATTATGCAGAGCCTTAGAGAATACCAGTTTCCCTGAAGGTGAAGGGAGAATTGTGGAGGTATTTTCAGCAAAGAAATAACAAAACCAAAACTGTGCTATAGAGAAACAACATGGCAGTAGTATGAAGGATGGATAGAAGAAGGGTAACATTGGATGCACAGAGAATGGTTAGAGATTGTGGAGTTGGTCAAAGAATACAAAATTATAGTTAAATAGGAAGAATAAGTTCAAGACATGTATTACACATCATTGTGGCTATAGCTGATAATATACATTCTTGAAAATGCTAAGAAAGCAGATGTTAAGTGTTCTCATCACCAAAATGATAACTATGTGAGATAATGCATATTTAATTAGCTAGATGTAACCATTCTGTAATGTATATATACTTTAAAACATTATGTGGTATATACCATACATAGAATTTTATCTGTCACTTTAAAAAATTAAAGGAAAACGCTAAAAAAAAAAAAACCCATTAGACAATCCTATAAAAATGGGCAGTTTTAAAAAGACACATCAAAAAACAAGATATTAAAAAAGTTGTGTCAATTCAGGTGACAAAAGACGGAAAATGGAAACGCTTTTTTTTTAGACAGAGTCTTGCTCTGTCGCCCAGGCTGGAGTGCAATGGCATGATCTTGGCTCATTGAAACTCTGCCTCCCGAGTTCAAGTGATTCTCCTGCTTCAGCCTCTGGAGTAGCTGGGATTATAGGCACTTGCCACCACACCAGGCTAATTTTTGTATTTTTACTAGAGGCGGGGTTTCGTCATGTTGACCAGGCTGGTCACAAACTCCTGACCTCAGGTGATCCACCTGCCTCGGCCTCTGAAGTGATGGGATAACACACATGAGCCACCATGCCTGGCCAGAAACGTTTATTTTTAAATGTTAAATCAATTGAAAATAATTGCCATGTGTATTTACTCTTTCTAGTTTGTTGTATGTTACTTTCACATTTTTACTATTATAATGAAGGTGGCACTGAACATACATGACGTATCTTGGATTATTTTCTTAAACCAAGTTGCTAGGAGTAGGAATACAAGGTTAATAGGTACGGGTATTTTAAAAGTAGTTAATACAAGTGTGTGATGTAGTCTTTTAAATAACACTTCTCTAAATATTTTAAGCACGTTTTCTTTCTTTTTTCTTTGAAGAAGATACTTCAAGGTAACTGAAGGCACATTTTTTCATCTTTGACTTATTCTTTTAAGTTTGATAATTATTGATCCCCTTTTCCACTATTTCTAACAGAGGTTAAAACTTGATGAAATTTCGTTTTGCTTGTTTGCGTTTCCATGCACCTCTCTCATTAACAAAATCAGAGTGTTTGGCAAATGCATTAACGGCCACACCTCAGACTATAACTATTATACAGGGGTCAAAAAAAGTTTGTTTTGTTTTTGTTTTTGTTTTTTGTTTTTAGTATTGACATTAAAAAGGTAACTGTTAGAGAAAATTAAAAGTAAATCAATAAAATCAGTGATATTTAGAACCTAAATAACACATTATTATATTGGAAATAAATTTATTAGGTCAAATTAGGGTCTACATTTAATGCTTGGCAGTATTCCTTTAGGTTAAGCATTTTTTGGTTAATTTGATCAAGTCACTGAGTTGAAATGCAAAATGACAAACTTATATTAAACCATATAAACACCATTTCAAAAGAATCACCATGGTAAGAAAAACAGGAATTATGAAAATGTCTTGTAATGAACTTGAATGTAAGAAGGAAACATTCTTGGCCGGGCGCGGTGGCTCAAGCCTGTAATCCCAGCACTTTGGGAGGCCGAGACGGGCGGATCACGAGGTCAGGAGATCGAGACCATCCTGGCTAACATGGTGAAACCCCGTCTCTACTAAAAAATACAAAAAACTAGCCGGGCGCGGTGGCGGGCGCCTGTAGTCCCAGCTACTCGGAAGGCTGAGGCAGGAGAATGGCGTGAACCCGGGAGGCGGAGCTTGCAGTGAGCAGAGATCCGGCCACTGCACTCCAGCCTGGGCGGCAGAGCGAGACTCCGTCTCAAAAAAAAAAAAAAAAAAAAAAAAAAAAAAAAAAGAAGGAAACATTCTTTATGGCCATTCCCATGTATGAGACAAAAAGGAGCCATCTGACGAAACGATAGTGAAAACATTTTGGAATTGTGAAAAGCTGCTCTGGTGAAAATATCAAAAGAATGAAAATCAACCTGTTGTAGGAGAAATTTGGAATTGTCTAAATTAAGCATAAATTAAATTTGTATATTTATGCCATGCAATCAAAATGAAATTGCATATCTGTACTTAGGCTCATGATTCTTCCAGTCTGGTTTACCTCTCTCCCTATCTTCAGCTCCAATGCTCCCTCTTCTGTTTAAGCTTGGCCTGTCTGAAGACTGAAATATTCTGCCTGTGCAGTAATAGCATTACTGTAGAATCCAAGCAAGGCTATTTGGGTCACACTGCTCCACTCTGAGAATCCTTGGACTGCTTAATATGCCTTCAGGATCCTGAGAGGTTACCTTATTTTATTGTGTTTAGAATATAGAACTTCTTAGACAAGGGAATAGAGCCCGACCCAAAGAAAATCACCTCTAGGCTGGTCAGGGCCTGTGAGGTAATCTAGAATGAGTTATCTTTCCATGGGAAATCCTCAGTAATGCATGGTGCCTAGGTAATAATTCTGGCTGACCTCTATTTAGTACTCACTATGCATCAGGCATTGCTTTTCCAACATAATGTTGCAACCAGGGAGAACTGTATCACTGAGTACTTGATAAACGGTCAAATATTTCTAAACTAATTGGTAAACAGTGGCTAACAAGAGCCTCTTAATGGTCTACTCTACCCAAACTTTTCTACCTGTCCTAGCATTTTCCTGGGGCTCTTGGACTTGTCCACAACCCATCAGTTAAATAGTTAAAGAACTAGTACCTGGCCCTACACGGGTCCTCCAGGACCTTGCTACAGCTTCCCAGCACCCCAGCAATGGTTGGGAGGATATCCTGATGACAGTGTTCATCAAGAATGTGCCAAGTACTTGGTGCTCTGGAGCCAACTGGCTGGGTTCAAATCTTAGCTTTGTCACTTATGAGACTTGTGAGCTTGGGTTAGTTGAGTAGTCTTTCTTTGACTCAATTTTTCTCATCTCTGAAACAGGATGGTAATATATTTATCACATGGGATCTTTTTCAAACTAAATAAATTAAGACATGTAAAGCATTTAGAAGAGATCTAGCACATAATAGGTGCAATGTAAGTGTTGGTTATTTTTATTAGATGTACTGATGGCTAAATGTTGTCACTATCACCCTTCAGTGCCACGCTAGATACCACTGTTGGGGAAAAGACAGGTGGTCACTGCTGATACAGTTGTGCCTCATATCTCTAGAGCTGCTCCATATTCTAAACAGCATTCCAGTAGTTTTGAGACCTAGTTGTGTGGTAGTTGAGAAAGTTTATTTCTTTACTTCTTACCTTATATTTTAAATCAATTGACAGTATTTAACAATCACAAAATTTCAAATAAAAATCCATATTTCTGGCATTTTTTGAAAATTTGTAAAACTGGCAACATGAGGGCCACATTTTAATATGGCAACAATTGGCTGGACTCCTGTTTTGGCTCCTTCTTGGGAAGGGGTATCAACTACTGTGCCCTCCAGCCGACTGTGTTTTTTTGTAATCTGTCTGGTATTTGAGTTTGCTCTCCGTGAACTAGGCTAACCTAAGCATATCTCTTTCTTTAGAACATGGAGGCCCTTAACTGCCACAACAACACTTTATTGCCTCTACTAGATTGTAATATTCTTTGTGAATCATGTTTTATATTTTATTTATTTTTATGTCTTTGATTTTGCCTTATCCATAGTAGGTTACATCCTCACTCTTGGGACAAATGAAGTTTAAACTGGTGGTGATCTGAATTAAAATGGGTTTTACTTTTATATAGAAAAGAGTTATAAAAATACAATTGAAAAAGAATATATAATTGAAGAAGTTAAACAAGTTTTATGAGTTACACAGATAACATTATATAATAAAAACAGAATTCCATTTAAGTCAATTGTCAAGCTGTGGTGATGTAGGAAGAACCTCAAACAAAATACGTGGATTTGAATTCCCATTCTTCCTCAGATATGACCTTGGACAAATTACCTAACCCCTGTGGGCCTATTTCTGCTTTGGAAAAAATATAGGTAATAATAAATACTCCCTGTATGTTGTGGGTATTAGATGAAATATAAAATATTGTCTTGATATGACAATGCTTTTAAAATGTTAATATTTTTATAGGTATTGTTTTAAAGACTTTTTTTGTTGTTGTTGTTGAGACAGAGTCTCACTCTGTCACCCAGGCTGGAGTACAGTGATGTAATTTCGGCTCACTGTAACCTCCACCTCCTGGATTTAAGTAATTCTTATGCTTCAGCCTCCCAAGTAGCTGGGACTACAGACGTGTGCCACCAAATCTGGCTAAATTTTTGTATTTTTTGTAGAGATGGAGTTTTACCATGTTGCCCAGGCTGGTCTTGAACTCCTGGCCTCAAGTGATCCGCCTACCTCAGCCTCCCAAAGTTCTGGGATTACAGGCATGAGCCACCACACTTGGCTGGATATAATTTAAAAGACTTTAGACAAATTAAATTTAACAGAGTTTAGTTGAGCAAAGAATGATTTGAGAATTGGGCCTCCCTGAGAACCAAAATAGGTTCAGAGCGACTCTGAAGCTGCCACATTGTCGGATAACATTTATGGACAGAACAAGAAAAGTGATGTACAGAAGACAGAAATGAGTCACAGAAACAGCTGAATTAGTTACAGCTGGGAGTTTCCCTTATTTGAACATGGTTTGAACAGTTGGCTGCCTGTGATTGGCAGGCATCTGAAATTCTAATTGGTACAGGAGTAAGTTATAGTCTGTTTATAAAGTTCTAGGCCAAACTTAAGATATGTAAAGAGGCAGCTTTATGTAAATAATTCCTCCCTTTGGGTCAACCTCTTAAGATTGAGAGGTTGACCGAAACCTTAAGCATTGACGTCACTCTCACACCATTGTAAATGGACTTATTTGGTCTCAAATTCTGCTGGGAAATAGCAGTACAGTGGATTTTGTAAGGTGGGAATATGGAAACAGAATGAGGGAAAAATAACCTGATTGTTTACTTTAGGTTAATTTTTTGTAAGGGTTAGAGCAGAGGGGACTTCTTTATTATGCTGGTATCTCCTGTTTTCAGAAGAAAAAAATACTATTCTGCTTTGGAATCTATCTTCTTCCTTAAAGTTTCACTGTGATTATGTTGTATTAGCATGAGTGATTTTGTTTTGATTTGGTCTGTTCTGTTGGGGCCTAATGCAAGAGTTCAGTCCAAAACAATGGTCTTCCATAATTTTAATAATTCTCTTTTTTTGGTCATGTTCTCACCTAGATGAGAGTGTGACCAAAACTTAGGGCTTTGGTGCTACTTCATATTACCATTATTTTGGGCTTTCTGTCTTAGCACGTTATTGATAGGTTATAGTGTCCTCATGATCAGGCATTTCTTTGAGATTTTGTCATTCCTGTCAAAGAGACCATCTGACATTCTACACATGGCTGTCTGCAAACATTTAAAACTTTGGAGAGATATAGCATACCAGGGAGAATACTGTTGTGACTGTCAGAATGATAATGATAATGACCACTATAGTGACTGGCAGGAGCATACCAAGAATTTGGAGTATGCTCCTTAGCCAGGGTTCCTATTGGTTCCTATTAATCAGCTAAAATTAAATAGCTCAAAGAATAAGCCAGGTGAAAAGTCTACATGTTTTAATTAAGGATCCTGTTCATTAATCTCTTGTAACTGAATCTCTACAAAATCCAATGTGTTTATTCATGTACAATAAGAAGTGCAAGCCACTGTGCAGATTTCTCCCTGTTCAGCCTGTAGGTAATCTAGAGCTATCTAGCACAACTTTAGCAAGAGAATTTAAAGAAGTCTGCTGCACAGCCACAGGGTTTGCAGTAAAATCTGCTATAGAGACTACTGTAAGGGATACATTTCTAATCATTACCTCATTTACTCCAAGCCATAGAAAAAGGGACCTAACAAATGATGCCCATCAAGAAAGGTGAAGGCTCCTGGCAATGTTTTATTTAACCTAGGATGTAGGTTAAGAGAAGTGGACTGATGTTCTATTTCTGACTGATTATGGAGTAACAAAAGTGTCATTAAAATTCTTAGCCTACACTGGCCCTTCATCTTGCATCCGTCAAGAGATAAGGTTGCTCATGTATAAGGTTGTCTGTGAAATCTAACACAAATAAAAATATACTCCATGGGTACACACAAGGCCCCTTTTCCCACTCTGTTGTTCAAAGAGGCATAAGCAAGGAAAAAGTTAAGAAAGGTTAGGAATCTTATGATGGGAGAGAAGTCTTGTTCCATGATCTTGGGAAAGCTTTCTATGTCTAGGATGCCATCTGCTTCTAGGGAGAAATTTCTCTGGTTAGCTTTACCTTAAGGTCTCTAAGAAGTATTTGGTTTCAAGAGGCTGGATGGGCCTTCTGAGTTGTAATATTACAGACTCAAGGTTCAAAGTCCCAGCACTTTATTGCAGTGTGGGTGGCAAGGGAAGTCTTTCTCTGATGGTGTTTCCAGAAGGCCCAATCTCTAAGTTTTAGACCATGAAGGGTTTGACTGTACTCGGTCAGTGGATCATAAAAAGCTCTTTTTACCTAATGAAAATACACTTTGGCACAATGCATTAAAGCCTGCATTGTAGCATTTAGTCATATGAGAATTTAGGTGCAGAAGATACATAAGGTTCTATTATTAGAGGCCTTGCAGTGACTGTTTCATAAATAGTCAACTCATGTTTTGATTGGAAGAGGAACTGATTGTCATCAGTCTGCAGTACCTTTGACCAAGACAATTCAGTCCATTCAGTTAGATTTGCCTAATCCTATTATATCTGTAACATCTTATGTTTTACAACTTGTCCAGTGAAACAAGTACCTTTATTGTTGGAGATTTCTCTAGGAATGTCCCATGACAGAAACACATTTCTTGGTAACCGTTAAGCTATTTTAGCTATGGTTATTGCATTACCCTTCTTGCATGAAGAAAGCTTGTGTATAACTAGAAAACATGCATTACAAATAACAATTGAATAGAAGCCATGTGTAAATGTTCAAATGGCCCATCAAGTAGCAAAAATGTCCTGAAGTTTTTATTGTCTTCCTGGGATTATGGATTTGACAAAACAAAATAAACCACTTTGGCAACTTAGAATAAATAGTCATGACACCAATAAAATTTTAAAAATATAATTTGGACGCAGTCTCGGCTCACTTCAACCTCTGCCTCCTGGGTTCAAGTGATTCCCAAGTAGCTAGGATTACAGGTGTGTGCCACCATGCCTGAATAAGTTTTGCATTTTTAGTAGAGATGGGAGTATCACCATGAACTGGTCTTGAACTCCTGACCTCGAGTGATCCACCTACCTTGGCATCCCAAAATGCTGAGATTACAGGCGAGAGCCACCATGCCTGGCCAAGTGTAGAGCTTTCAATGATGGAAGTTTTAATCACACAAGAAGGACCAGGCAGCTCTCCAGACTCTCCATGAGTACACACTCGACACTGAATTTATATTATCTTAAATACAAATTTTGTTTCTTCAATTCAGGTGCACAACACTGTTTGTTAAATGGGTTATTATAGGCAACTTGACTTGAACCACGAACCTCATTCAAATGGTGTATTTTAACAATTTCAGTACTGGCTGATCTAGCATGGTAATCTGCCAAAGTATTTCCTTGGTATTCAATTAGTTCTTGTGCTACTTAAGTTAGCAATTTTATAAACTGGTCAACTTCTTCATTAGAGTTTTTAGTATTCCTATCCCGTCCAAATGATATAATTCTAGAGTTATCAGAAACCTGTATTCAAGAGTGTTTATGAGCATTCTTTCAAACCTTTCCATGAACCTCCTTGAGGACACAACATTTTAGGATTTTACTTGATTGTAATGGGCTTTCAGAAAGTTCATCAGAATTCATAAACTGTCAATAAGACTTAAAATGGTTATGGTTAAAGATGCAAATGACAAGGAAATTTGGCTGTTTCTGTATCCTATAATAATTTGACATAAATAAACATAATTATTACTGATAACTATATTAAGATATATCAGAATATTAGGAGTCACATACAATTTTGAAACACATATTCACAATATATTCATAAAAATATAACTCAGAGAATGTTAAGTATCATTTATTTTACAATGCTTTCCATTTTATTTACCATATCAAATAAGCCTATTTATTATCTCTTCTTTGGATGCTTCAGGGACCTTTTGGAACATCCTAAACTTAGTTTGAAGTAAAAAAGACTTAATTTTAGAATTTGAAATTTGATTTTAGGAAGCCTATCAAATATGCCAAAGGTTTTAAACACTGTTAAAATAGAATCGCAGATTATGGCAAAATAATAGTAATTCATTTAGCCTAACTGATAATTAAAAGGTTTTCAAAAGCAAAAATCCTTATTCTTTGATGAAGAGGAGACTCAGTTTTCCTAATCAAAAGACATAATAAAGACAGCATAAAACAAAATCTGTCTCTCCTCTATTTTTCTTTGCATTTTACTCAAAAGGTGGATGAAAATCTTTCACTCTTATTAATACTACAGTAAATTCTTATTCAAAGGAAAAAACAGAATTTTACTTTTTTCCCCTGTGAACTCTGCAGAGAAATATGAATTTGACTTTGTATTAGTGTATAATCAATACTACAGCTAATTTTAATAAAACCTTATAAACAAATACATTCACCTTCAATCAGCTTTTGAACACACAGGATTTCCATAAACCTTTTTATAGCCTCTTACATTTTTTTCTATTTTCCCTCAAACTTGAATATCCATTAGATTTTATCTATGTCATTTTTTCATTTTGAAAGAACCTTTAAAAAACCTCTAAACTAGACAAAATTATTTTTTCTCAACAAACACACATTTTCATTTTCTCATCAAAGACAATCTTGCTTTTCTTGTACACTTTGCATATGCAATTATTTATTTTATTTTGTTTATTTGTTTTTTTAAGACAAGAGTCTCACTCTGTCACCCAGGCTGAAGCACAGTGGTGCAGTCTTGGCTCATTACAATCTCCACCTCCCGGGTTCAAGCCATTCTCCTGCCTCAGCTTCCTTAGTAGCTGGGGTTACAGGTGTGCATCACCATGCCTGGCTAATTTTTGCATTTTTAGTAGAGACAGGGTTTCACTGTGTTGGCCAGGCTGGTCTCTAACTCCTGACCTCAAGTGATCCTCCCAGCTTAGCCTCCCAAAGTGCTAGGATTACAGGCATAAGACACCATGGCCAGCCAAATTATTTACTTTAGTAGTTATAGTTACATATATTAACTTAAATTTAACTCTTAATAATTCTAACTTCCAGTGTAAAACCTAGAAAGTAAATGATTTTGAAGTGTTTTATATCAGTATCTGCAGATGAAAACCATTTCATAATTTTTTAGAAAGACGTTTCCTCAGTTATTTTTAATAGATCTAAATATATTTACCTTTTCAATATCATATAAAATAAGATGCTAAAGCATAAATTTATGTTAATAATTAATATTTCAGTATTTTAACTTAATTAGAAATGACTCAGATATTTAATGAGTATTTATTTCTGAATTTATTCTTATTTTTTATTTTTATTTTTTGAGGTAGATCTTGCTTTGTCACCCACATTGGAGTGCAGTGGCATGATCTTGCTCACTGCAATTTTTGCCTCCCAGGCTCATGTCTTTCTCCCACCTCAGCCTCCTGAGTAGCTGGGACTACAGATGCACACCACCATGCCTAGCTAATTTTTATATATTTTGTAGAGATGCATCTCACCATGTTGCCTAGACTGGTCTCAAATTCCTGGGCTCTAGTGATCCTCCCACCTCAGTCTCCCAAAGTGCTCGGATTATAGGAGTGAACCACTGCTCCTTTCCCTATTTCTGAATTTAACACGGCTTTAAGATTTTAAGTTTCTGAAAATAATTTTGAAAAAATAACATAGGTATTCTCCCTAATGTCTTTCCCAGTCATCATGGGTCCTGAGTGGCACCTAGGATGGCTAGGAAGGCCAGGGCCCATCTGGGTCCCTAATTTATACACCAAGTGTAGAGTCAAGGACAGAGGACGGAGCTATGAAAAAGATGTCTGGAGGATCCAACCCCTCTCAACATGGCCAGGAGGCAAAGCTGGAGGAGGGAGGGCAGGACAATATTGGGCTTGGCTGTGCCCTGCAGCTGGTGGCCCAGGTACAGTGGACATACATGTCTCCAGGCCTCACCATGACCACCTCTCCATGCCTCAGAACTCAAAGGCTCAAAATCAAAGACATAAGCTCACAGTAAGATGTGTGAAAGGCCTCAGGGGAGCCCAGTAGTCAGCCTTTTCAGTGTCAGCTTACAGACAAGTCAAGCACATATCAAAATTTTACAGAAGCAGCAATTTTATGACCTTAAAACATATAGCAAAAACAGCATAAACCTTTCTGACCAGTAGACCCAGAAAAAAAAATTCTGAATTATATTTAGTATTGGCAATTCTGAAGATATTCGTATTTTATTTTGCCAACAATATAAAAGCATGCTTCATTTGCCAAATATTATATAAGATCAGAAAGAAACATCTGATACACATAACAGATATATACATATAGACAGACACACAGACAAGAGCAGAAGTTAAAGTTTTCAGAAAAATTTTTCATTTGCTAGTTTCCAAATAGTTTTTCTTTCCCCCAGTTCAGACTATCAATATTCCAATTACCTGTTTCATTGTTCTAAGCAATTCTTAGCTAGAAAATCCTAAAATTTCACTTCTAAAGGGATGACTTTTAGGTAAAATAATGTAGAAATTTTATCTCTCAAATGCATGCAGCTGAGACTTTAGGCCTACGTGTTGTACCATCTTTTGCACTAATCAAGGAAGGAGGATGTGGATAAATGCCCAGTAAAGACAGGATGGATAGGAAAAGGTACTTTAGAGGTGAGACTTCTTACATAAATCTAAGTCAATGATAAGAGTCTCTAGTAACTTAGTCTTTCCTCTCTTCCTACTGCACAGAGGCAGACACCCTTAAAAATGGAGGTCTCCTTTACAGATGTAAATTTCCTTTAAAAATGTGTTTCAAAATAGCCAGCTAAATGCCAGAAAGGTGAATTTGGAGACCAATTTAGTTCAATACGCAGTCTTTTTAAGTTAGCCACTATTTTTTAGCTAAAATTACTGAGTTCAGGTTGGAGTCCATTAATTAATAAGGCCAGGAAACAATTCTCTATGTGTGGTCTCAGCATGGATAGCTCAGAAAAGAAAAAAGTCTACTTTACTTGAGGGCCTACCTTCCATGAACACTTTATATAACTCGCTTTTTATCTTTGGGGCAGGATAGTAACTAAGCCAAAAGATTAGCAGATTCAATTTTTCTTGTCAATTAGCTGCTTAAGCTTTCTATTTGCCTTTTGAAAGACTTTTAAAAGAGGCAATAGAAATACTAACTTTTTTAGAAGGTTCTGCACATCAATAGGCGTGCCTGGATATGCCTAATTTGGGAGACTTCATTTTTAAATGCACTTCTTAAAGTGTGGTGTTGGTGTTATTTGGACCATTCCACTATAATTTTAAATTATCTTTATGAGATTTTGCCATTTTTGTACGTATTTGTGGCTCGTAGGACCTAATAATTATACATGTAGAGGTATGGGGTAGACAAAAGTAGAGTGCTCCATTCTTCAGAAATTAAGGATCCCATTTTTATGTTGAATATTGGTTTTGGCTCTCACATCTCGATCAACTAAGCCAAAGGTTTTTCCCTACCTAACACAAAATCCTGGTGAATTTCTGAAAGCCAGAGTTCACACCTTCTGCAGTATTGCCATTTATTGCCAGTTTGTCTGACCAGTCAGCTATCTAAGACTTCTAACTGGATATAAACCAGTTAATTATTAAGTCTAACCCAGTCCAGTGTCTGTCATGACTTCTGAACCTAGTTAAGATAAAAAATCTGCACATCCAAATTCAAATAATCAAAACACAAACACAAGGATCTCCATAATTGGAGAGACAACTTACCCATGATCCCCTGTTGATTCGAGAGAGCAATGGATACGATGGAACTGGTGGATACCTTGCTTAATCACTCCGTGCTCCTGGGGGTTGCTGGAAGCTCTACTTCAAATCTCACTTCTGAGGCCATCTGTTAAAAGAAAACCTTTAGAAAAATTAAATTTTAAATTCAATTAAAGAACAATTCAAGAGTCAGGCAGCCCTCAGAACCAGAATACATTCAGAGCGACTCTTAGACTGTCACATGGTCAGATGATATTTATGGACAGGAAAAGAAAAGTGATGTACAGAAGATTTCCATCTTGGTGCAGAAGATGGAAATGAGACACAGAAACAGTGTTTGAATATGTTTTGAACAATTGGCCACCTGTGATTGGCTGAAACTCTGTGATTGGTGGAAGAGTAGTTTCTAGTCTGCTTAGAATGCTTAAGTCAAGCTTAAAATATGTAAGGAGGCAGCTCTAGGCTCAGTTAAATTTAACAATATGATTGTATTTATATTAGTGTTTACAGATGAGAATGCCAAGGCTCTAGAAGGACTTGCTACTTTGTGGAAAGGTCAGAATTACAACACAAACCTCAATCATCTGGGCTAGTAGGTTTTTTACTGAAGCATCATTCACATTGCACCTAAGTGCAATTAAAAGATTAAGGATTAAGGAGAATAAAAATACTCTACTGGAGGTGGGATAAATGAGAGATCCAATAAATTTGTTTCATTATAGCTATGTTTATATGCTGATCACCCTCATATGTAAAAGAAAACCAAAGGATTGAATGAAATGTATTCTTCATTTGAAACTCCCACTCCCTTTTTTGAGCATTTTTATGAAGTAAAAGGTGTGTACTACAACTTAGTTTTTGGGCTTTTTTATTTTTTTGATACCGAGTCTCACTCTTCTTGCCCAGGCTAGAATGCAATGGCGCCATCTCGGCTCACTGCAACCTCCGCCTCCCGGGTTCAAGCGATTCTCCTGCCTCAGCCTCCCGAGTAGCTGGGATTACAGGCACGTGCAACCACGCCTGGCTAATTTTTGTATTTTTAGTAGAGA
Organism: Theropithecus gelada; assembly: GCF_003255815.1. Classification (NCBI taxonomy): domain Eukaryota; kingdom Metazoa; phylum Chordata; class Mammalia; order Primates; family Cercopithecidae; genus Theropithecus; species Theropithecus gelada. The sequence continues at coordinate 62,264,543 of NC_037671.1, read as the reverse complement.
TGGGGTTTCACCATGTTGACCAGGCTGGTCTCGATCTCCTGACCTCGTGATCCACCCTCCTTGGCCTCCCAAAGTGCTGGGATTACAGGTGTAAACCACCACACCCGGCCGTTTTGGGGCTCTTATTGGTAAAATTCTCAGTTAGTAACTAGGAACATTTTTTTTTTTCCTTAAGAAACTTTCCCTTTTGATCTGGTTTATATGAGGGCAAGTGAATGTTTCTAAAAATACCTTTCTTTTGTCTTAGATCTCTGGCTTTTAGGAAGCAGAATGGCATGTTGAAAAACAAGGTATTTTTAGAAACTGCATCTTTCATTCACTCTTGTGGCCTGGGGCAAGTTACTCTGAGTCTCATTTTTCTTATTTGTCAAATGGTGAGATTTTATTAACTTAAGGGGTACCATGAGAAAACATGCTTGACAATGTGCTCAATTTTAACACATTGTTATTTAATTGTTTATTCAGTTGGAGGTTAGAGTTTGAAGCTCAAAGAGATGTTAAAGTTTATCTCACCCGATTCCTTCAATTTATATATGAAAAGATTATATATGAGAAAGGATCAAGCTAAGACAAATTTAGTCTGCTCATATTGCATTGATAATTATATACCTGGCTAAGTATTTCATTTTCTAAACAATACTTCTTTAAAAGACTATATAAATAAATAAATAAAAATAAATCTATACATACGAATTTAACAAAAGTAAAATTATAGACTATGCATTTCTAGCAAAACAATTTTAGACATGGTGAACATGTACAATAAATCTTTATATTTCTGCCAGATTCTATCAGAAGTGTGTTGGGAAAATTTATGCAAATATTGAAATTAAATCCTAAACTACTTACAAAATTATTTATTATATCATATATTAAGTATCATATTATCCAAATATAAGGTTATGTGGAGTGAAAAAGACCACAATTTTCTAATAAGTGAAACTTTAAAATTACAGAAAAGCCTTTGTTCTAGAAATATAACTTTGTTAATAACAATAATAGCAATGCATCATAATTACATACAAACAGCAAAAAATGAAAATCTTTCTTTTTCTGTTTTAGCCTTGGGAGGATGAACTGGTTTTATAGGTAAACTGATACAGTTGCTCCCCAGCAACTACTCAACATATATTTATATAACTTGCCTACAGAGGTGAACCCCCTCGGAGGCTGCTTTTCATGAAGATACTAAGCTCAAAGCATTTACGACATGCTTTTTGACCCTGACCCTGTCACTTTCCTCTCTCTTCAAACCACTATGAGGGGTTTGTAAAAAACCTTAAAAATATCAGTGTCAGCTTTTTCAAAATTTTTGGTATATTTTTTTCAGTGACAGCTTTTGTGTCTTGGGACTGCAGGGGTGACTCTGTGCACTGTTAGTGCTGAGATTCCTGAGTTCCCAGCACCAGCCCTTGCCTCACTGTCCAGCTCACCACTGGGCACATCCTCTCATGTCGAAGATTATAACTAGATTGTGAAAGCTAGGTTATTTTGTTTTAAATGCATTTCCTTAGATTTTTCTTATGCTATAAAATGGTTTGGTCATGATGTTTGTTTTACACATATAAAACACAGTCACAAAATAGCACTTTATGAACTCAAGTACTTTTTTGAAGTGAAGTAAATATTGATGCAATTATTAATTGCATTATTAATTTTTCCTTTTACATAAGGAAAAAGAGAGCAGAAAACACAATTCTTCAGATGCTTATGCCTTCAGACAAAAAGGTTAGAAATCCTAAAAAATAGAAATCATAAAAAGTAAACTTTTTAGTTAAAATAGGTTTTGCAAAAATATTTAGGAATAAATAATATAAAATTCCCCAAGTAAAAAATAAACATAGAAATCTTGAGCAATTAGACAAGGTTTTAATTAACTTAACAATATTTTCTGTACCACATATAAAAGGAGATAGAGAATATCTGGCCTATCAGCACAACGTTGGGCTTTTAAATTTTGAGTTATTCAGGTGAGTGTGGAAGTGACAAAATTTTCATCATTATAAAAGTCTTCTATGCTCATTAAAAAATTGAGCTATTCAAATATACTCTTTTGACATCCAGATATCATTGTTTGAATAATCTGTTATTTGGCTTTTTGTTTATTAATTATCAACAGGACTCAACAAGAGATGAAGGCAATGAGACTGAAGACAACAGCATGAATAAATTAAGAAGGAAGAAAGTCACTAAACCACATGTTTGTTCCACTGAAGTCGGAGAAATGGATATGTCCAATTCAAATGGTATCTAACTACTCTGAGCCCTCAGAAATGGTGTGGTCAATGGCAATCTCCATTTGGTCTTTCTTTTCATAAAACATCTTCATTTCTTTTTTGGGAGAAGCAAAAGGACAAATAAAATTTATTCCTATATAGGTGTCATAAAAGGTGGCAAATATAAGCTTACAATGTGAATATATAAAAATAACCAACCAAAATATTTACAATGTAAAGAGGGTTAGGATTAGGATGATAGTAGTAGAAAAAAAAAGAGAACAAAACAGAGGAATGTATGAGTAGGAAGAGAGACAGTTTTCTGCTCTGAAAATGAATACAAGAATCATTACAGAGGATTTGAGGGGCCATAAGAATGGTATGGAAGGTGTTTTCATAACACATTTTGGAACTCCAATTAGATCTCAACAGATCTGAGACACTGCTAAAACTAGAAGTTAATTTGGGCGACAGGCTCAATCCTAGGAATCGCTGTGTCCCCAGGAATTCCCAGCATACGATTATAATAAAAAGAAATCAGATTTTAGTAGAATCTATCTATCTATCTATCTATCTATCTATCTATCTATCTATCTATCTATCTATCTATCTATCTATCTGTTTAGAGACAGAGTCTCACTCTGTCATCCAGGCTGGAGTGCAGTGGCATGATCTTGGCTCACTGCAATCTCTGTCTCCCGGGCTCAAGCGATCCTCCTGCCTCAGTCTCCTAGGTAGATGGGATTACAGGGCATGCCACCACGCCAGGCTAATTTTTTTGTATTTTTAGTAGAGATGGGGTTTCACCATGTTGGCTGGTCTGGTCTCGAACTCCTGACCTCAAATGATCCACCTGCCTCAGCCTCCCAAAATGCTGGGATTACAGGCTACAGACATGAGCCACTGCACCTGGCCTGTTTTTAAATTCTCTACAAGCAATGCACTTTCTTGGCCAGTGACTAGGGTAGACCACTCCCATTGCCCCTCATTTAATATGTCACTGCTAGGAATATACTATTTTCTCAAGTATTCCTCTCCATATTATATTAAGAGACAGCTGAAAACAATGGGAACATATTTTAACATTTTTCCTTATTACTACAGAGAGGATCAGAAACCAAATTGTGTGCCACAAATTAGGGAATACAAGCAAACCCATCACGGGACCTGGCTCTGATGAGTCTCATCTGTCACATCATGACAAGGAGTCTCAGGATGAGACAACAGTGATAACACCATTGCCCCCCAGAACAACAACCAATGTTCCTGGAGGTGAATTTAACCCAAACTCTGGTAAGGATTTACTGGTAAGGATTCTGGAACAAACTGGTATGTGGTTCTAGCCACTAGCCCTAAGTTTGTATTTGAATTAGAGAGAATGTAATGTTGGTTGAGGAATACTAGCCTGGAAGTCAGAACACTTACAAAGATTTTTATACCTATCTTTTATAAAATGCTTTGTAGTTTTCTTTACCCTTTAGGCTGTTCATCTGGAAAATAGCGGGGTTGCAATGGAAGATGTCTTGCCTTTTCTAAAAGTAAAATCCTATTATTCTAAGTTTCTGGCTGATTGATAGTGATGTAACTATTTTGGTACATGAGTGTATTGATTAAAACTCACTTGAATGAAAATGCTGGAAATTGGTTTTAAAAGGAAATCTAAAAGCCAGGCACAGTGGCTTACACCTGTAGTCCCAGCACTTTGGGAGGCTGAGGTGGGGAGATCACTTGAGAAGTGGAATTCGAGACCAGCCTGGGCAACATAGGCAGACCCCGTTTCTACACAATAAAAAAATTAGCTGTGTGTGGGGGCACATGCCTGTGGTCCTAGCTACTTAGGGGAATGAGGTAGGAGGATCATTTGAGCCCAGGAGGTTGAAGCTACAGTGAGTTGTGATTGTGCTACTGCATTCCAGCCAGGGTAACAGAGAGAGACCCTACCCCCCTACCCGCCTCAGAAAAAAGGAAATCTATAATGACAGGGTTAAACATACAAGATTTGGAAAGATGAGAATATACTAGAGTGGGAAGTTAGAGGGATAGTGTTTACCATGTTACCCTCACTTCTGACACAAATTACAAGTTTTGGAATTCCCCAAGTTAACCTTAATTTAGATAATTTGCTGGAAGGACTCACTGAACTCACCGAAAGCTGTTATATTCAAGGTTATGGTTTATTACACTACAAGGATACAGATTAAAATCTGCCATGGGCAGGCCAGGCAAGTTCTAAGCACAGAATGTTCACTTGTTCTTTGTTCACTTGTCCTTTCTTAGTGGAGACATGGACAGACAGCACTATTCTCTTGGCAATGACATGAGGAATATTGCCAACCAGGGACGCTCACTTGAGTCTTGGTGTCCAGAGTCTTTACTGGGGCTTCATGGTTAACTGGGCATTTGGCTGACCTCACTCTCCAGCCCCTTTGGGGATCAAGCAGTTACTGCATGACTTGAAGTCACCACTATAAATAACATTGTTAGAGTTTCTGGCGTGGCCTAGAACCTCTTGGTAAACAAAGACACTCTTGTCAGGCAAGACATTCTAACTGTTTGGAAGGGACCAAGGGCAGAGACCACAGCTTTCTTTGGGCAAGGTTAAATCCTTTAGTACACACAGGGCCTGAGGAGGAGCTACAGCCTGGAAAATAAACACTATCAGAATTCTATATGTATTAGTCTTCTATTGCCACCATAACAAATTACCACAAACTTACTATCTTTTTGAAAATACAAGTGTACTATCTCACAGTTTTATATGTTAGAAGTCTAGGTTGGTTCATCTGGTTTCCTTGTTTCAGGCTTTCCAAGGCTGAAGTCAAGGTATTGCCATCTGGGTTCTTATCTAGAGACTCCAGGGAACAGTACATTTACAAGTTCATTCAGATTGTTGAGAGAATCCAGTTCTTTGTGACGGTAGAATTGAGGTTCTTGTGTCCTGGCTGGCTGTCAGCTAGGGTGACCCTTATCTCCCAGAAGCCTCTCTCAGTTTTTTTTTTTTTTTTTAAATCTCAGAGATAACAATGCCTCAAATCCTTCTCATATTTAGAAATTCTCTGAATTCTCCTTCTTCCACATCCCTTTTCTGCCTTCAGCTGGAGAAAGCCATCTAATTTCAAGGGCTTACATGGATAATCCAAGATAATATCCCTATTTTAAAGTCCATAACCTTGATTATATTTGCAAAGTCCCTTTTGCTATGCAATTTAACATATTCACATGTTCCAGAGATTAGGTATGGTAGGAATTTTCGTAGGGCTATTCTGTCTACTGATACCAAGAAGAGGCAGGGAAATACTGTGTAGAAGAGGGCAGTTCCCCGGCAAAGGCCCCACCCTCAAGCCTGGAAACCCATGGCCCTGAATAGGAACAGGCATTTCTGTTTTTGTTCCAAAATGTTGCCTTTTCCAAGACCACTCTGGCCCACCATGTCCCTATCCTATGCCCATATAAACCCCAAGCTCCACTGACAGAGCAGCAGAACAGCATGGCAGAGAAGGAGCATCTGAAGGTGGAGAGGAGTTTAGCTGGGGACGGTCAGAGAGGAGATCCATCGCAGGACAGCCAAACTCCAGGGGAAAATCGTATTCCCACTCCATCCCATTTCCTGTTCCCCAACCATCCCACTGAGAGCCACCTCCATCACTCAATAAAATCCCCACATTCGCCGTCCTTCTAGTCCATGTGACCTGATTCTTCCTGGACTCCAGACAAGGAGCCGGGTACCTAGAGAATAGGGTGTAAAAGACTGTTACCCGGACTTTCCACTGAGCTGGGTAACACTTAGTCGTCCGTGGATGGCAGAGCTAAAAAAGCATGGTAACACCCCTAAACACTGCCATAGGGCTGCAACCCGAAAGTGCTCACCTTGGCTCACCTGCACATTCCCCACTCCCATAAGTGGTTTGAGTGCAATGGCCAAGTAAATGAGTCATGTCCCCGTTGCAAGCCCCGCGAGGAGGTCAGGGGACTCTCCCATCTCACTACCACACCATCTCTCATAACTGAATTTCTCTCTACTTTGGCTTTATGAATTTCTCCAAAGTGAAGAGCATGAGCACTAACAACCTCTGAACATCAGGCAGCTGTTGATACAAATGTCCACAGGAGCCATACAGTTAATACAAAAGATGGGCTGGTATAAGAACATAGGGAGTGGTTCTGGTCATGAGTAAACTGGAGCAGAGAGCAACAAACTATGGCCCAAAGGCCAAATTCAGCTTGCTGGTCAGTTTTTCTAAGTAATGTTTACAAATTGTTTATAGCTGCTTTTGTGCTAAGATGACATTGTGCTAAATGAGTAGCTGCAACGAATACCATATGGCCTACATAGTTTCAAATATTTACTATCTGTTCCTTTACAGAAAATGTTTGCCACGCCGTTAAGTAGAGGTTGCCTGCCCATCTAGACTACCTCAGAGTTCCAACCAGTTGTTGCTGTGGAGAAATACCTACCCAGGGTTGCCAGATCTAGTTTCAAAATAAATTTGAACTCAAGATTTTTACATAAAATTTTCTAATAGTGAAGTGCTGTCCACTATTTCAAAAAAGTTTCTGAACACTGGGAAGACTAATCAGATAACATCTGCTGGCCACACTGGCTCCTCCAGAGCTTATGGTCATTGTTTTATATATTCTAGTTTTAGCTGCAAAAGAGAGATGGATTTACCATTTCTTTGTCTTAAGCCAGAAATCTGGAGAAAGATCTTGTGTCATGAGCTCTCTTTGCACTGTCAGTTGTGACTTAGGGCATGGGTACCGTTACTAACTCAACTTCTTTAGCTTAGAAGCTCCCTTTTTGGCCCAGAGTGTATTAAGTTCTCTATAGGCCCTCAGTACGAAAAATTTAAAACACAAACCAATACATATACATAATTAAAAAATAGATTTAAAAATAAACCCCAAAAATAAGTGTAAGGAATTTTGATATGGTATTTCTTCTTTGGAATAACTTCTCTGAGTTTTTCCAAAAATAATACTTTGTTTTTTTCGAAGAAAAGCCCCCTTTCTCTCCCACTTTTTATTGTATTGCTTTTTTTCCCTGCTTTGTACCTGGTTATTCTGCCACCTGGGCTTTCCAACAATGTCTGCGCTAATATGATGTGGCCAGAAGGTAGCACAAACAGGGTGACTCTCACCATAGCCACAATGATGAAAGACGGCTGGACCTTGAAACAGCATGGTACATTATACTAGGTGTGCAATAAGCTGAATGTATTCCAGGGTTTTCTCTCAAATGCACTTTTCCCTTTCTTTGAATTGGTGTTTCTGAAGCCCAAACGTCTCTTCAATCTCCCTTTTATAAGTGACCATGGCTTGTTCTGTATAACTGATATATGTCCTCATTGTCACTGAACACGGACAAAATTTTTCCAAGGCCTACTAGTTGCTATAGAGCTTTGACTTTTTTTAAAAAAATGTTTTCTTATTTTTTCCCTAAACATGCACAGCACTAAAACATCTTCTATAAAAACACATTGATTTAATTTATTAATCCCTTGATGGAATAGAAAAGAAGAAAATCTCCCAGGAACCACACTGTAGGAAAAACAAATGAGCTCCTGAACTGGCAATTATCTGCCAGCTATTCATCTTGTGCCACTGGGAAAGGCTGACCAAAAGGTTTAATTGTAAATAACAAGTATGATTTATTGAAGAAAAATTCAGATGATGCAGCAAGATAAGTTGATGCCTTGAAAATGAAATGGGATTGGATAGGTTTCTCATATTTGGTGAAAGAATTAAACTTTTAAATGAAAAATAAATACTTAGGATATATACTAAAATATATGATGACAACTTTTACTTATCAATTAGACAAGGTCAAATCACACAGGATGTATTCATTCATTCACTCACTCACTTATTTAAAAAATATTTGTCGAATGGCTATGAGATGCCTATACTGCTACAAGTACCAAGAAAACAGCAGCAGATAAAACTAAGCCTTGGCTCTCAAGGAGCTGATAGGCAATGGGGGATGACAGGAACATGTGAGTATACAGTGTGGCAGGTGCCAATAAGGACACTGAAGATAACAGAAACAGAATGATATACTGTTATGTGTTGAATGGTGTTTCTCCAAAATTGTTAAAATGATATCCTAACCTTTGGTACCTGATAATGTGGCTGAATTTGGAGGTACACTCTTTAAAGGGGTAATTAAGGTTAAATGAGGTCAGCAGGGTGACCCCTAATTCAGTATAATTCATGTCCTCCTAAGAAGAAGAGATTAGGTCACAGACACGCACAGAGAAAAGAACATGTGAAGGTGCTGGAAGAAGATGGCTGTCTATTAGCCAAGGGGAGAGAGACCTTAGAAGAAGCAATCCTGCTGACACCTTTGGTTTCCGACCTCTAGCCTTCAGAACTATGAGAAAATAAATTTCTGTGTAAGCCGCCTGTCTGGGGCATTTGTCATAGTAGCTTTAGCAAACTAATACATGTACTCTACTCACTGTCCAGTCACAGAGCAACTTAGAGACTTCAAAATGAATCAAGGGTTAGAGCTGTCTATGTTGTGATCAAGTCTCATACAATTAATACTTCAGGTGAGTATGGTTTTGTTTTGTTCTTTTTTCAGCCCTTTTACTGTGTGAACTTATCCCACCCTTGCATTTGATGACATGTTTATTATCTATACCTGCCCCACTTTATAATAAAGTTCTATGAGGGTAGGGCTCTTCCTGGCTGATTCCCAGATACACGTTCAGTATGAATAGTATGTGATGATGAAAAATATCTATGTTGAGTGAATGAATATTATTATTATTTTTATTGATTATTTTTGTTTTTTGAGATGGAGTCTCACTCTGTCACCCAGGCTGGAGTACAATGGCACCATCTCAGCTCACTGCAACTTCCGCCTCCTGGACTCAAGAGATTCTCCTGCCTCAGCCTCCTGAGTAACTGGGATTACAGGCGAATGCCACCGCCTGGCTATTTAAAAAAATTTTTTTTTATTTTTATAGAGATGGGGTTTCACCATGTTGGTCAGGCTGGCCTTGAACTCCTGACTTCGTGATCCACCCGCCTCAGCCTCCCAAAGTGCTGGGATTACAGGTTTGAGCCACCGTGCCCAGCCGAATATTATTCTTATTTTAAAATAATATGTATTCATTGTAGAAAGTTTAGGAGACACAGATAAAGCAAAAAGCTAGTAAGACTACCTGTTATCCTATTACTGGTGAACCAATAAAATTACCTTTCTCCTTTTATAAGGGATGTCTTCTTTATAGCTTATGTATAATTTCTTATTATGTTTAGAATATTCATTATCTAAAAATTTCCATATTATTATTATTATTTTTTAAGACAGTCTCTCTTTGTCGTCCAGGCTGGAGTGCAGTGGTGCGATCTTGGCTCACTGCAACCTCCACCTCCCAGGCTCAAGCAATTCTTGTGTTTCAGCCTCCTGAGTAGCTGGGACTACGGGAGCACAACACCACACCCAGCACATTTTTGTATTTTTAGTAAAGATAGGGTTTTGCCATGTTGCCTAGGCTGGTCTTGAACTCCTGACCCCAAGTGATCTGCCCACCTCAACCTGCCAAAGTGCTGGTATTACAGGAGTGAGCCACCGCGCACGACCCAAATTTCCATATTTTAAAATGCCTATCAATTTTGCTTTAAGGAGCATTATTCATCTTGGGCTGAATACCTAATATTTCAGAGTAGGTTGGGAATACAGCAAGTGTTAATTTAGCATGAAACACTTTAATTGCTACACTTTGTTTGTTTTAAATGGAAGGTAGTTATAAAGCCTCCAGAGTTTCAGAGTAGCCAAATGTATCAGTGATAGCACATTATCACTAATGTATTTGCATATATGGAACCAGTAATTTGTTTTTCCCATGCTTCATGTACTTAAAATCTACTTAATCTATGTTTCTAAACTGTCAATCTTTATGCTTAGTTTTAAAGCCTAATTATATCTTGCAAAAGAATACTCAGGTATCTCTTTAGAATTATAGCTGCTCAACATCAGTGATGTGACAGATTGATGAGTGTTTGGTTGCAGACTTGATCATGATACCATTTACTAGGGCTAGAGTACTTGTACTCACTTTATGCATTTAAGTAGCACTTATATGGTGCTTACTGTCTGCCAGTAACTGTTAATAACCTGTTTAATCCTCCTAACAAGCCTGTGAAGTAGGTCATATGTTACTGATGAGAAATTCAAGGCATAAAGAGGATAAGATTGTTGCTGGGGCAAAGGTAGGATTGGAATGGAGGTGGATGGGCTTCAGTGTTTTGTGCTAACCCAAACTACACTCTGCTGCCTCTCTTAAAAGTTCTGACAGCAACTAACATTTATAATGTATACTATTTGCCTGACAATTCTATGTGCTATAGACATACTAATTTAATTTGTGGTAATAAACCACCCAGCGTGAATCAAAACTCTGCATTCTAGTTTCAGTTCCGCAGTGAACTGATAGTGTGGTTTGGAGTAACTCATTGTGCCACTTTGGGACTCAAGCTAACGAGTTGGTTAGATTAAATGATTTATCTCCAAAGTTCTCTTCTAGCTCTGAAGTTGGAATTTGCAAACTATCTTAAATTCTTGAAAAGAACATTTTTTATGTTTCTAATTTTAAATTGAGTACACAGTCCAGATTTTTCATCTCCTACACGCTCATTCTTAAAAAAAAAAACAGACACGTTTGTTTGCTTATTTAAGCAAGTTTTAAATTTGACAGAAATGTGTAGACTTCTTAGAGTTAGATGCCATTAAAAAGATATAAAGCCCTTTGGGTAAAATACTCCCAGAATGAGACAAAACCCCAGAAAATAAAACCAAATTCACTTTTAATCACATAGAAATTTAAATTTAGAAATTAACAGTTAGTTCAAGAAGCCCAAATATGTTCAATAATAGCCACCTACAGACAGGCTTTTATGGTCCCTTTTTTGCTGTGAACTTATGCAAATGTGTTCTAATTTCCATAAGCAAAAGGATTTTCAGTATCTACATATGATTTCGCTATATCCTTATGCAAATAATGTCAATTTTGACCTCGTCCTAACTGATAAATGATCTCAGGTTGTTTAGACACAATATTCTTGGGAAGATGGTAAGGGTAGAATGAGAAAGGTAAGAGATCCAACTCTAAGCCAGTGACATGATGAATATTAATGTTTTTATTAATAATATTGACTAATTCACTACTCTGTAATCTCCTTTTGCTTCTCAGTCCATCATGATCTCCTGAGTTAGAACCTATTTTTTTTTATTTTGCAGATTGCATGAGGGACAGCAGTCAAATTCTGGCCCCACCTCAACTCTCTTCTAGAATGAAACACATTAGACAAGCCATGGCCAAAAATCGCCTCCAGTTTGTACGATTTGAAGCAACAGACCTCCATGGTGTGTCCAGGTCTAAGACTATCCCTGCACACTTTTTTCAAGTGAGTTTAACACACAGTTGTGACTGAATGTAATTTCATGACCATTAGCAGGCAAATGGTTCTTATTACTGTTTCTTATTTTCTTGTAATCTATACAGCAATTCAAGCTGAAAATCAATAACTTATTTTGTTTCTTCCCTTGTTCCTCCCAAACATGTTATTGCTCCCCAAGGAGCTAAACGTGTACTCTCGGCTCTCAAACAGCAATTTCTTTACCCAATAGAAATACAAAACTAATTAAGACTGGTAAATGTAGTCCTTCTGCCTTGAATAATTTTGCTCTACAGAATTATTTTTTCTCCCTTACTGCAATTATGAAGATTGTATTTTATTTGACACAAGAAAATTGCAACAGAAGACCCAAGAGCAAACATAAAGAGTAAAAAATGATTAAATAGAAATAATTTGCTAGATAAAAAACATATTCCTTTCGGCTCCAAATTCTGATAAGAAAATAGTCCATTGTTGTTGGATGACTTAATGAATATTATTAAATTCCTGAAAATGATGATATCAACAAATATTGTGTTTTTGTTGTTTTGAGACTTCCTTAATTTTTTGTATCAGTTTTTGTCATGTGTTTATTTTGATAACTGAGTTGTTATGTTAATTAAATATCAAATTTCTTAGCAAGGGACATCAGGTCGGTACTATTTAAGAAAGTGTGAAAGTTAAGCATCCTCTAGGTTTAACTATTTTAAAATATTATACTTTTATCACATTAATATCAGATTCTAATTGTTAAATTTGCTTCATGTTGGGAAAAACTGGACATCTTCAAAAACACTTTTTAAAGAATTCTAACAGATTCAAACTTGTTTCTTAAGGAATTATTTGGAGCTGCTTGCAGATATTGTTTCCTCTTCATCCAGGCAAGAATATATGTTGTTTAATTTTTATAAAAAATGTGGATTTTCTTGTGGACAGGCCCAGAATATAATTCAAATGAATCTCTTCCAATCATAAGGAAAAGTAACTGGCACTTTAAGTACTTGCCAGAGAACTCAATATAAAACTGTTTGCTATTCAGTTTTTATCAAATTTTAATCATTTATTTTACTAATGGCACCTACAAGTCCATTACTCTAGTTTCTCAGTGGAATCCTTTTACAAAAATAAAACAATATGCTGCTTATACTTGCTAAGGATTGATATAATTGGCACAAAGAGAAAAATTCTGCATACTTTTTTTATCCAACTGTTACTGAAAATATTTTTCGCTATTTTGTTCAATATCCCACATATAAAAAACACTTTTTTTTTCTAGAGTTTAGCTAGAGAAAAAGTTTGTCTACCATGAGAATTTTAATGTAACTCATTATACACCTTCTCAATGGCTATATTTATTTTTAGTCCCAGTTTCCTAATAACTAACTTCACTATTTCATTACCTCATTATTATTATTTTGTTCTCATTTAATGATCATAGATTATTTTTTTAAGAAGCCACTTTAAATTCATTTTTGAAACTTGTGAAGGTATAAATAATGAGTATTAGCACAATGAATATTTGTAATTTAAGACAAAATAATTTATTTTGGAAAATTTGCTGTGAATAGACATTAAAAATAGGTTTAAGAAGCCGGGCGTGGTGGCTCATGCCTGTAATCCTAGCACTTTGGGATGCTGAGGTGGGCAGATCACCTGAGGTCATCTGCCTGACATGGCAGTTTGAGACTAGCCTGACCAACATGGTGAAACCCTGTCTCTACTAAAAATAAAAAAATTAGCTGGGCCTGATGACAGGGGCCTGTAATCCAGTTACTTGGGAAGCTGAGGCAGGAGAATCACTTGAACCTGGAAGGCAGAGGTTGCAGTAAGCTGAGATCACGCCATTGCACTCCAGCCTGGGCAAAAAGAGTGAAACTGCATCTCCAAAAAAAAAGAAAAAAACAGATTCATCTGTGCAAAGTAACCTAAATATCGTGTGTGTGTGTGTGTGTACTTTATTCCATCTCAAAAAAAAAAAAATTCATTTGTGCAAAGTAACCTAAACATTGCATGTGTGTGTGGTGTTTAAGATTTAAACCTTACAACCAACTTATATTATCTCTGTTCTATCAAAAGTGTTGATATTTATTTAAATTATATGCAAATAATGTAGGCTCTTTCTATATTTGATCTAGCCAAAACATGATACATTGCTATAGACTCGTAACTAATTCTTGGCTTATTTCAAAAGATAACCTTTACTATGGTCCAAGTTTCATTTTTGATAAGGTTTAAGTTATTCTGCAAACATTTTATTGAGCCCATAGTGATCTATATTGAAGATGAAGTTGTTCCAGTGCTTTATATCTATAAACACTGCTTCAGACAATATATTATCAAGAATATATTCATGTATATTCATATACTTCCTGTAACTAATAGAGAGTAGTTTGCATTCTCTATGTCCAAAAAAAGAATAAAGCAAATTACAGTGCCAGAAAAGAGTGTTCAAAAAAATACAGATTAAATAATCTAAAGAATAAAGTGTGACTTTTTACTATTTTTTGAGTTCATGAAGGACTATTGGAGTGAAATGGCAACCCAGCTGTTCTCTACTACTCACAGCCAAGTGAATACAAACACAGATTTAAATTGCAGGAACTCATAGAAGTCTCATGAATAAAATATATCATTTCTCATTTTAGTTATGTAAAGAACTAATATACGGAATTTCAAACTAAAAAACTGACAAGCAGGGAAATGACATTATTGCTTATAGTGAAAATATGAATTAAAGGATTCCATGCTATAGTATTCAAATATCCCACAGTATGCGTGCGTGTGTGTGTGTGTGTGTGTGTGTATAAAGTTTACATGTACAGGTCTATGAGTGAGTTGGAAAATTAGGTAGACACCAAATAGTGTTTGGCTCACTCAACTTTATTATTGGTGAAAGTAGACTTGGATCAGTTCAGTCAAATAGCATTCAAAAATGTGTGTAGAGATGGTGGAAAGTGAAGGAGGCAGTGGTTCATGGGCAAATGCAGAAGAGTGAACCAGTAAATTATTTTGGCTAATACCAGCCCCTCTTTGATAGCCATGCTTCTTGGGTTCTGGAGGTAACATAAGAAATAGTCTGGCTTCCTTCTACCACGTGAGGATACACAAGAAGAAGCCATATAAGAACCAGAAAGCAGCCGTCACCAGACACCATATCTGCTGTTGCCTTCATCTTGTACTTCTCAGTCTCCAGAACTAAAGAGGAATAAGTTTCTGTTGTTTATAAGGGGAAAAAAAGAGAAAGAAAGAAAAGGAAAGCATCTGGCTTACAGATTGCTAGGTTGTTTTATTAACCTCATGATCTTCACTGACTTCATGGGAACCAACCTTTTATACTCAGTGATTTTTCTCCATCTATTAAAGTAACCTTCAACCTTGTTGATATATCTAATACATAATTTCCAGAAATTGTTTTACGCGTCTGTTCAACTTAATAACCTTATCGCTTCCCTGTTGCCTGGCACAGAGCAAAAGTTAAATAAATGACCAAATTCACTGAAATCTAGAAATAAACGACTAGAAAGTACCTTAGCAATCGTCTAGTCTAACATGTGTTTTACCGATGTGGAAGCTGAGGCACATAACCCAGTGACTTGCCAAAATTCACAGAAGCAATTAATGAAAGAGCTAGGATGAGAAGGCAGATCTGTTGACACCCAGTTCACGCTGACTTGAAGGTTACAACATTTTGGAAGCTCTAACTTTGGAGTTACAGGTCCACATTCACAGACAAGGGTTCTGGGACTCTGAGACAGTGAGTTTTTTAATTCTTAAATGGGTTGTAAAAGTGAATAAAGAGAGGAATGCAGCTGTCAGCGTCCTGGCTCCCCTGGTGTTAGGACAAATGTGCTGTGTGCCACAGTATTGACCATAGTCTGCAATTTGAGAAGGATTGAGAATTGTTTACTGTAGACTTTTGAGGGTCAATTAACTCAGGGTTACAATAAAATAAGCAAAAATAAAGCCTTATCTGAAGAATTAACAACTGTACTATAAAATAAAAAGTGCTTCAGGAAGTACTTTTGATGATGATAATTTCAAATAATTCCATAAAGCTTTACCTTTATTTTTTGCTATAATGGATTTTCTTTATCATTATACCTTTTATTTATAACTGCTATTTTGAAATCTAAGAGCATTTAAGGCCTTCAAGGCTTAAAACATTGCATTGTTTATAAAGTTGCCTTTAGGGGTTTTATTTTAAAATATTTGACATTTATCTGATACCTAGTTAGTGTTAACCAACAAATGTTAAACATATATATATATATATATTTTTCATTAGCAAGGCTTTTTCTCCCCCAACCCTTTTGTTTGTTTTCAAAACCTGATTTCTTCATTTTTTTTTCCTTCTTTAGGAGAAAGTGAGCCATGGAGTTTGCATGCCCCGAGGTTATCTTGAAGTGATACCGAATCCTAAGGACAGTGAAATGAATCGCATAAGAGCCACATGTTTTAATAGTGACATAGTCCTAATGCCAGAGATATCAACCTTTAGAGTTTTGCCATGGGCTGATAGAACTGCAAGAGTGATATGTGATACTTTCACTGTGACTGGTGAGCCTCTTTTGACTTCCCCAAGGTACATTGCAAAGAGGCAGCTGAGCCAGCTGCAGGCCTCTGGCTTTTCCCTGCTTTCTGCTTTCATCTGTGATTTCTGCATTTTTGGTGTGCCCGAATTTTTAAATTCAAAGACTATATCATTTCCTGCTTCAACATTTTTAAATAACCATGATCAGCCCTTCATGCAGGAACTTGTTGATGGCTTGTATCACACTGGAGCAAATGTCGAGAGTTTCTCCTCCTCTACCAGGCCTGGTCAGATGGAAATCTGTTTCCTGCCTGAATTTGGCATTAGCTCAGCTGATAATGCATTTACCCTCAGAACAGGTGTCAAAGAAGTGGCAAGGAAATACAATTACATTTCCAGCTTCTTCATTGAGACTGGATTTTGTAATTCAGGGATTTTGTCTCATAGTCTCTGGGATGTCGACAGGAAGAAGAACATGTTTTGCAGCACTTCTGGAACTGAGCAGCTGACGATCACTGGGAAAAAATGGTTGGCAGGACTCTTGAAGCACTCTGCCGCACTCAGCTGCCTGATGGCGCCTACTGTTAGCTGCCGAAAGCGTTATTCCAAGGACAGTAAAGACCTGAAGGACAGTGTGCCTACAACGTGGGGATACAATGACAACAGCTGTATATTTAATATCAAGTGTCATGGAGAGAAAGGCACCCGGATAGAAAATAAGCTAGGCTCAGCAACAGCAAACGCTTACTTGGTGCTGGCTGCAACTGTTGCTGCAGGCTTAGATGGACTTCATAGCAGTAATGAGGTCTTGGCTGGTCCAGATGAGAGCACAGACTTTTACCAAGCGGAAACTTCTGAGATCCCTTTAAAACTGGAAGATGCCCTTGTGGCACTGGAAGAAGATCAATGTCTGAGGCAGGCTCTAGGAGAAACCTTTATTCGATATTTTGTTGCCATGAAGAAATATGAGTTGGAGAATGAAGAAATAGCTGCAGAGAGAAATAAATTCTTAGAGTATTTTATTTAGAATAGAACTCATAACTACTCCTTTAGAGATGTAATTGTTACTTAAAGCTAATCTACCAAAACAAAGACTGAACTTTTGTAATTAACAACAGTAACAATAACAAGACTACGAATGCTTTTGACTTTTTTTTTTTTTTTTTTTCCTCCATGGAATATTTGACAGATGAAGTAGGACTGCTGAGAAGATTCTGATAACAGAAACAAACAACAAAGTCGTGGTGAAGCTACAATATGCAAACTTACCAGATCTTGTCAGTTAGTCATTTCCTATGTGTATGTTGACCTGGATAGGAATATCCAATTTTGGGGGGCAATAAATATATTTGCACATTAAAAAAAAAGACTTAAGCATTAGAAAGCAAATTTAAATGACTAAAAAAGAAAAAAAATAAAAGGAGGAAAAATTTTAATGGTACACATAGGTTATGACTTCCAGGGAGACAAATATACTAATATAGTCTTGCTAATCAAATAATATTGTGAATCTAGGTTGTGTGCATCATTATGGTCTTTCTAAACAAGTTAAATAAACTTTTGCCAAAATAATGACAGGTAGGCAGTTTTCCCCTAAGTCACTTCTCTTTTCACGCTTTTCCACTAGCTCCTGAAAAGCTTATGAATTTCAAGGTTATAATGTCCTCAAGAAACAAATCCCTAAGGAATAGAATTGGAATTGGGAACAACGAGGTCAGATTTTAAAAGTAGTTAAAGCCTTTCTTTAAACAATGCCTCGTATAGAAGTTTGATACATAAAGTATAGATAGAAAGAAGTTTGTGTGTGAGGGTAGGCGGGCTCTGTCTACTCTGCTTCACTCTTTGAAACTAGATGTCCCTCTGAAACCTCTCGTGCTCTGTGGAGTGTCAGAACAACTTCCTGGCTAGCCGGGGCTGTTTGGAGTTTAAGTTTGTTATTCAAATTACTAAATCTGCTGCTCACAGAGCTTGGTACCTCCCCAGAGAATATTACATGTTCCAGGCCTTTGTTTGAATGAGATAATATTGTAACTATCACTAAAGTTTAGCTTCTTTTGGGAGGAAGTCCAAAATCCACTTACTAGCAAATGAAAATGTTGTTCTACTGCTTAGGATCAAACAGCAGATTTTATGTTCAATTAAAACTGACTGTGGTTTCAATTTAGATAGCAAACACAAGGAGAGGATTAGAATTTGGCTCAGATCCTCTTATTAAAATTCTTAGTACTCAGTAGCTTAAATAGTGAAAGTCAGTCTGTCCTTCACTAATTACTCCCTTCTTTTCTCCACACACAAAAGAAGTGTGTTTGGATACATAAGAAGAAAGTTCCCAGCACTTTGGGAGGCCAAGGCGGGAGGATTGCTTGAGGCCAGGAGTTTGAGTCCAGCCTGGACCACATAGAGAACCCATTTCTAAAAAAAAAAAAAAAAAAAAAAAAACAAAACAAAACAAACCCTGGCATGGGTGGCATGTACCTGTAGTCCCAGCTAATTGGGAGGCTGAGAAGGGAGGATCGCTTGAGCCTCAGCATTTGAGGCTGCAGTGAGCCATGATCACACCACTGCACTACAGCTTGGGGGACAGAGTGAGACACTGTCTTAAAAAAAAGAAAAGAATAAAATTCATGGATGCATATGGGGTAGAGAAAAAGATAGTGTAGGGTAGGTGGGGGAAGGAAGGGAATCTGTCCTGAAACCTCCAAAATGAAATCCCACACATTACATCATGTGAGGGATAAGGAAGACTCTCATGCCAATTTTCTAGTTGTCTGCCTATATTCATTTCCCCCTCTGTTCTCAGTAATAAAGCCTCAATGTGTTCATTGAAAGCAATGAAAAATGAAATGATATTTCTGAGCCTTCATTAAGGTTGGATGTGGTCATGTTATTAGGTTCAGTGCAAAGAGGTGAAAGTAGAAGTGTTGTATGTAAGTTCTTTAGGACATTTTCTTTTCTTTTCTTGTATTTTTTTTTTTTTTTTTTCGAGATGGAGTCTCACTTTGTCACCCAGGCTGAAGTGCAATGGCGGGTCTTGGCTCACCACAACCTCTGCCCCCTGGGTTCAAGCAATTCTTCTGCCTCAGCCTCCCAAGTGGCTGGGATCACAGGTGCCTGCTACCATGCCTGGCCTTTTAGTAGAGATGGGGTTTCACCATGTTGGCCAGTCTGGTCTTGCACTCCTGACCTCAGGTGAACAGCCCACCTTGGCCTCCCAAAGTGCTAGGATTACAAGCGTGAGCCACCATGCCCTACCACACTTTAGGACATTTTTCTAAGTGACGGATGCTGTGTACTCTGCCTTTTCTCTCTAGCTACCTTCACCCTTCCTGCTGACTGGCCTACAGATAATATGGCTAGGATAATGTCCTTGGGAAGGAAGGTTTGCTCCACAGGGTGCAGTAATAAGGTGGAACCTCTGCTTTGTAGAGCAGTTTGACTTGCCTACATCCAGACATTTACCTGAGAGAGAACCAAACTTCTATCTTCTTTAGGCCACAATGGTTTTGATTCTTTGTTAGTTGCAATGAAATTTTTCTCTTTTGCATGTGTGTTTTGAATGTGTGTGTGTGTGTGTGTGCGCGTGCGTGCATATGAGTGGGGCATTTGAGGGATTTGGGGATGAAAGAAAAAAGGTGTAAGAACCAGTGAAAGACCACTTCCTCAATATTCCCACTTCTAAAGAGGATAATCCCACTTCTAAAGAGGATAATCTGAGTTAATCAAAGGGATCCACACATGCAAAAAATGGGATTGGCTCTAACCTATCCCTATAAACTGGCATATCCCTTTATAGTCCATAGGCCTTAATGAAACGTGTCTAATGCATTGACTTCATTTTACCATAATGAGTAAAAGATGCTGTAAAAAGTCTGTTAATCACAGTGTTTGAAGCCCTTTTTTCCCCTTTCACATTAATAGCATAACTTAAAACACAGTACTCAGGATGCCATGTGAAGACATTATATATATTATCTTCAGAATTAAGTGTACAGTAGTGAGTCAACAGAAAATATTCAGCCATAGATTACAAATCAGTTGATAACGTAAGTTGGTGTGGCAGTCTCCACCAAGATTTCAGTCAGGTGTGTGCTGATGTATATTCTTGTTCTTTAAGGCAACCCGAAAAGAGCCATTGGCCAACAGAGTTCAGGGCCAAAGACAAATTGGGGTAGGTACATGTAAAAATCAGTTACCTATTTTTCTATTTCTTTCATCTGTTCATAGGCTTTCTATTGTTGAAGGGACTTTCTGCTGATGCTTCTACCTTCTTAGGCTGGGTTAAGAGGGTCAGACATTCATTCAGCAGCACTTATTGAGCACCATTTGTGTGCTAGGCCTTTTGCTGGGAGCCATTATACTAGGGGAGACCAAAACAAAGATGAGCAGACAATGAAAGAGTTTTGGATCTGGGTGTCTTAAGCAGAACAGAAATAATTTTTTTTGGAGGCCTAATGCTGAAAAAACTATTTGGAAAGCTTCTTCATGGCTCGAAAAGGGTTTTTTATGAATAGCTTTACAAAAATTACTTTCTTATTTTCATTTACTATAATTGTTCTAATCAAAGCTTAGGGGAAAAATCTGATTACTGAATTTAAAGTTGGTTATTAAATGAGTATACATAAGAAATGTAAATTAAAAGCGATAATGTTTTAAGACTAGAAACTAAAACATTAGTATTGTAGTGACAAGTTTCTATTTTCAAGGACATTCTATAATCTAAAATTTCATTTTACAGTGTCTGAATAACAACAAAGCTTGAAATGATTATTTGAAGGCAATGAAAGATAAAAAAACTTTAATCTGAATAAAAATGGAAAGCATACAGTGAAGTCTGAGCTTATCAGTAAAACAGGACAGTCTATTGACATATCTCCAGTCATCTGTTTGACAAAATATACTTACCAATATGTTTATGATATAGATATAAATGGACGATACTTTTAACCCTGGGTTTTCTATTACAGGGGTTAGAATTTGTATCTTTAAACATTACCTATGTGCACAGTGCCTTCCCTATTAAAGCTCTTCTCATGCTGCCTAAAATTAGGGGTTTGCATGATACTTCCTAATTAGGATGTGAATTCTAAGAATAAAAGGAACAGATCTTACTTACATTTGCATTAATACTTCTTGTTCCTTGCATATTTTCTGGAATTCAATTAATGTTTAATCAATCAATCAATCAATGCATATGTTATTAGCATAATACAATACTGTGCTTGTCCAGTAAAAAACACACAAATTCACATACCCTGAGAGAGGGAGGAATGGAGACAGTGGAGAAGACCAACAGTTTGTGTTTTTTCATTGATCCTACAATTTCTGCCATTAGAAGAACTTCTTCAGGTTTTCTACTTCTAGAAACTCCTGAGTAAACACCATTTGATTAGCTTGATGGGGATCAAAAGAACAAGAACAACAACAACTAAACAAAAACAAAAAAAGAGCAAGGTGAAGTTGTCATGTTTTTTAGCCATGGGGAACCTTTCAATAGCTCTCTTACATTTGTGGAATCCCTCTTCTTTGGGCTCTTGTCTCCCAAGTAGAAGTCAGAACCTCACCTTCCCAGTTTCTCTTGCTGCCATGGTACAAGGACCATGCAAGATGCAGTCATAAAACCCTCAGGGACTCCACTCTGCTGAGCCTGAAGGAGGCGGCAGCGACAGGCATCCATGGGTGCCATCCTGGGGTGGCATTGTCGAGGGACATTGGTTTTGCTATTGTCCAATGCCAGTGGCTGTCAGGTCTCTGGAAGAGTCAAGCATAGCTTCTGAACCTGATTTTCTGGACCTCCCAGATTCTATT
This sequence comes from Theropithecus gelada, assembly GCF_003255815.1. Taxonomy (NCBI): domain Eukaryota; kingdom Metazoa; phylum Chordata; class Mammalia; order Primates; family Cercopithecidae; genus Theropithecus; species Theropithecus gelada. The sequence goes on along the minus strand of NC_037671.1, from coordinate 62,242,586 downwards.
AAATATCTAATTTTTTTTAAAAAATTCTCTTTTTCTTAAAGTAGTTTGAATTTTTAAAAAGAAGCCTGACTGAAAAACAGTATATAAAAAGACAAGCAACGAGCAAGAAAACTTTGATAAGGGAGAAGAAGAAAGAAAGGGAGAGAATTACCCTTAATCAGAAGACTAGGAACAATTGAATGTGTATACTAGATACAGATTAAACAAAGGTTTATTAAGCTCCTAGTACATAACATACATCATGTGGGTACTTTCTCATTCATTTCCTTATTTCATGCTGTCTACAATTTTATGAGAAAGGTATACTCATTATTTTTATAAACAAGAGATTTAAGACCCTAAAAAGTTGTTGTGTTGAAAGAACTAGGAATCAAATCCAGGTTTCTACTCTCAGTCTCATGGTCTCTGTGCTACACCAAAATGCCCTTCACTACACGGACTCAGCTGAGCATAACACCGAAAATTATGCTGAATATTACATTTTAATTTTAAGGCTTCTAGGCATTAAAATGAACAGAAGTAGGTAGTAGATATGTGCTTGATATCTCTATCCAGACCAGAACATCTTATCAAAAGTATGATGCCATAACATTATTTCAGAACTTTTGTCAGATAATAGTAATTCAAGCCTTAAGTAGTTTCATAATTTTTTTGAACACCAAAAAACACCTGGCTGAAATTTCTGATCGTCCTTAGAATTTGAAATAGTGCCAATCATTTATTTTGTTTCATTTTTAGAAATATTATTTGACAAGAACTCAGCATTCATTGAGAGCATAAAGGATTTGATGCTTCTCTCTGGCTGCTTAAGAAATAAAAGAAAAGAAAACACATTGAGTTTTGAAGATAGCCAACCTACATGGAGGGGAAATGTGTAAATTAAGGGAAAAATAAATTGGCTGAGAACCTGCTACACAATGACATAACAAAGCTTTTTCTTTTCTTTTCTTTTAAAGATGTTCCCTAAGATTAATACGATCAGTTTTACCTGGAAAGAAAAATAACACTTTGAATAATAACTATAAAAATTTAATGTTTATAAAACCGCTAATATATGATTCATTAAATACAAATGAATATCAATTTATTGGGCATATCCAAGAGATTACTGGATAAATTGTTACATTATAGAAAACTTTTCAAACATAAGCTAGAGGGCAGCAACGTACCATTAAACAGTCAGTGTTGGTGGCTCAGAATTCAGTGCAAAGCTGAATATTAAACATAAAAGTAACTGGATTTCAAATCTAGTTACTGTGAATAAATGAAAATTGAAAAAATGTATTAGAAATACTAACAGCAGAAAGGCATTCCCAACCACATGACTTGCATTTGAATATATTTAGGTTAATAGATATTAAATACAGGCTCAATATCAGAGGGGAAGGGGGAAAGGATTGTTGGCAGGATATGATATTACCAATATTTAAGGGTATATTCAAGAGATGTAGAAATATAAAACCGCAGAAACATTAGCTGCATTCTGTGATGCCTAAAATTAATCTAAATGTCTTAAATTTTGGATGACTCTGCAATGGATTTGAAATAAATAGATCTGAAAAGAACTAAAGAAGAAATCTTTAATAAACTATGAAAAAAAGAAAATCCAGTAATTTGTTACTTTGGAGGTTCATTAAAACGAATCACATTATAAGAGCTTCTACAATATCTACAAGTTAAATAAATGCTACAAAGTGTTTGTCTTCTTTCTGTGATCACTAGAAAACATATATATCAATTCACTTTTTATGAGGTAAACAGAAATTATGATACTTTAGTGTTTGAAGTGAAAAACGATTATTAGATAGATAATGAATTGTTTAAGTTAGTAGGTAGCATTTTTATTCAATTTTTGAAATAATTGCTTTTGAGAGCCATTTGTATGTAAGTTACTGAAGGGGAAGATACAAAACTGGACAATACATGTTTTACTCCCACAAAGAGTTTTTAACTTAATTAAGAGAAGTGTTTCTAAATGTCTATGGACAGAGGATAGAATTTATGTTGTGAGGAGAAAACAAAGCAGCATAGAGGAGGATGACACTGATCAAACAGTGCGAAGGCTTGGGCTGGATCACAGATTTCCTTAGCTCCAACCACCTTTCTCACAGGATGGCAAGGGTTATAAGGTCCCATGACCTCAGCACTTGAAGAAGGGAAAGAAATGTGGCTAGGAAGGGGCAGATAAAACTAACTCTAATAGGGCTGTGTCTCGTGGCAACACTTCCTTAATTCCCTGACAAAGAACAGGCGTCTTATGTCAGACTTACCACCTTTCTACTTTCTCTCTACTTTCAGTGCAAGTGGTGCCTCTCACTGTTGTCAGAATCCCACCCCTCTGGCCTTCTCATGCACTAATGCTAGTAATACCCTCTCTCTACTGTATCTCCAGTAATGTCCCTCTCCGTTTCTTTCCCATCAGAATTTAACATGTTGACATGGTTGCAAGGTGCATAATGCAACACACACGCATGCTCACACACACAAGGCCAAAATCTATTAACCCCAAGTACCCTTCTCACTTCTCTCCTTCTCTTTAAAATCAAACTTATTTGTTAGGTTACATGTCCTGGCTCTTTCTACTTCCTCTTACTATTTACTCCCCATAGCTTCCTGTCACTGCCCCTAAATATTTTGGTTTCTACCTCCACCAATCCACTCCAACCGTTCTCATTAAGGTTAATAGTAACCTCCCTCTTGTTAAATACAGGGGATATTTCTCATTCATGTTTTATGACTAGTAAACAGAATTTGAAACTGCTGACCTCTACCTCTTTGTCAAAATGGTTTTCTGTTGACTTGCAAGACAATAGAGGTTCTAGATGTTCTGTCTCTGGCCACTTCTCAGCTTTTCAATGTCTTGTGAATTCCTCTTTTCTGCCTGAAATTTGATGTTGATTATTATTCAAGATCCTTCCATTCTTGGTCCTTTCCTCCCTCTAAAAATTGTCCCTACAACATCTATTTGTTATTAATATTATTTTCTATGGATTAAGACATTTATTTATTTATTTATTTATTTTTGAGACAGTCTCATTCTGTCATCCGGGCTGGAATGCAGTAGCGTGATCTTGGCTCACTGAAACCTCTGCCTCCCAGGTTCAAATGAATCTCCTGCCTCAGCCTACCAAGTAGCTGGGATGATGGGAACGCACCATCAAGCCTGGCTAATTTTTGTATTTTTAGTAGAAACGGGGTTTCACCATGTTGGCCAGTCTGGTCTTGAACTCCTGGCCTCAAGTGATCCATCTGCCTCAGCCTCCCAAAGTGCTGGGATTACAGGCAAGAGCCACTGTATCTGGCCAAGACTCTTGGTTAAAAGTAATGGAAATCAAATTGAATTTGATTAAACAAAATAAGGAATTTTTTTCAGTTGAGATAGAAGAGTGCCTCAGGGACCCTAAGACCTTCAATGCATCTAGGTGTTACGAGTGAATCTAACCTGAAACAGAAGTATTGTAGATAACCCAGGACATCTTTTCTATCTGTTCTCACCTCTGTTGTGTTTCTCCTCATGCCAACATCATCCTTTCACTTCTGCGTTAGACTGGCTTTCTCTGTTTCTTTCTCTACATGATGGAAAATGCCTACTGAAACAACTTCCCAAATTTACTTCTTTTATGTTGAACAAGCAACCTGTTTGAAGCTAGTCTCTTCTAGTCTGAACTCCAAATTCATTAGTACAGTTTGGGCAATGTACTCACTTCTCATCCAGTGAACTATGACCTGGAAGGGAGATGGCACATTGCGTGAATATGGCTGTTCTCTCTATTATAATACAGACGGGTCAGGCAAAAAGGGAGTCCTGGTGGGATGTCATAAAAACCCAATGATGGTGATGGTAAAGCCTACACCTTCAGTTTTTACTTATAAGCAAATGATTGTCAAATTAGTTTCTCAAAAAGTACATCCACTGGAATGCCCCACCGGTATTTCAAAGTCAACCCATCGGTGTTTAATTTATGACCTCTTCCTCACTCTGTTGGCCTAAAAATCTACATATTGGTTCTTTACAATTTTTAGAGTCTTCACTGGCCTCTCTCTACAGGAAGTCCCTTGTCACACCTGGTAATTAGTCATCTGCTGCCGCCTATTGTTTCAGACTAGGAGGTCTGGTGAGACATGCAGTCTCTTCTCTTCACATGGTGAGGGCATCCTCGAGATCCGTCTCTTCTGCCATCTCAGTGCTACTTCAACTCTTTCTGGCACTGTAGGTGCTGTAGCCTCAGTTGTGCCCTTCATCCAATGATGGACCTAGGAGGCCCGCTGGGCAGCTTGCTTCAGCTACAGTTTCACCTCATTCCACATACTGTGGCACACAGCAGGCCTGCTGTCTGTCTGTCAATGTTCTTGACACATGTTCTTGAAAAAGTAATCTGATTTTTAGAACCACAATTCCCCCATCTAGTAAATGAGGATGTCCTTTTTACCTATAACAAGTCTGTTACACTAATTGTTTTCCTTTTTTTTTTTTTCATAAAAATACTACATACAAAGTCAGATCCTGTTGCTAAGAAGCTTCACAAATCTATTATATTAAGCTTCTTTGGACATCCCTCTTAAGAGGTAACACTAAGTGAGTGATTGCATGATTTAATTACTCAACACTTCAACTGACCACTATGCTATGGGTTGGAATAACAGAAGCCTAAAGCCAAGTGGAGAATAAAGAAACATCTTGACTGAAATCTACAAAGCATTTGAATTGGACGCTACATGTACTTCAAATCATCATGGCTTCTCTTTATAGAATGAAACAACCACCAAGAATTCAACTGGCAAGGTCACCTGCCTCAGTTGAAGCTCATGGAGAAGGTGGGATAGAATGGATCCCCCATTTCAGAAATACTCAATTTTCATACTCATGTTCCCAGTTAGAGAAGCCCTATGCTGCACAGTGACCTTATGGTTGCCAGAGCTGTTTTTCTGTCTCACTGGTATGAGAAAAAAGAAAAGAATAGTGAAAAAAGTGTGGCAGTTTCAGGAATCACACTGGTTGCAGGATGCCCTGAAATAGCATTGTTCAAAGCAACTTAAACTTCCTTGTAGAAGCAGAAGCATTAGCTCTGAGCTTTTTAGAAATGCAAACTGACAGGCTCAGAAATATGTATTTTCACTAGTGCTCTAGGCATATTCTCTGAATGCTTAAGTTTGAGGAGCACTGTCCTGCAAGATCAAGACCTGTCCAATAGTTCATGGAGGTTTCCATAAGCCCTGAATCTGAGGGCAAAAAATTCCACAGAGCCTTTTGCTGCTTTCAAGATGCCACTTCCATGCTTATAGTTTCGTGTGCCCTTCGGGCTAACGTTTGCTATTCTAAACTGCTACAGAAGCCAAACAGGTGTTCTAACACCTAGAATATTTCTTAATATCCAAGGAAGGTTTTTACATGCTTAAAAATGTATGTTATCTGCTGGGCTATTAGGTCCAATGTGATGACTATTAATCAAGTTTGCAGTGAAGACAGTTAAAAGCTTCTTGACGTGTAAATGATCTCATTTCACTTCATCACTTACTTCTTTTAGGGAGGAGAGAGATTCTATAGAAAATAGTTGCTGATTGAATGGCTTCTGTTTTATTTGTTTTGGGATATTTTTAAGAATATAATTTTGGCAGCACATTTAACCTTTTTGAGCTATCTGATAGTCCCAGGAGGGAAAATTCTTGCAATGTCAAGAGATCACATGCTTTTTGTTTGATACTGGTTGGTGTTATACAACACCTCTTTGTTCTCTTTAATAATAAGCACAGTTTTTCATAGGACAGAAACAGCTATGTCAGGATATGTACTTACAACAGGAAAGGACATTTTACACATTGCATTTTGCCCACAGTACTGTAAAGAATTCTGAAATGCATTATTCACATCAGATACACACACACACACACACACACAGAGAGAGAGAGAGTATAATGGGATAGAAGGAAATAATGTATTTACCTGTAATTGATCGAAATCTCTACAAAGAAACACACACAACTGTACAACCTGAAGAAGTATAGTCACCATGCTTATTGGGGAAGTTGAGTGTGGAGTCTTACATGGTGTAGTCTCTGGAATCAGACTATCTGAGTTGGAGGCTCAGCTCCACCACTTACTATTTCTTGAGTCTTCGGTAGGTTTTTTTTGTTTTGTTTTGTTTTTTTACCTTCTGTGCTCAGCTTCTGCATTGGTAAAATGAGAATAAAACGACGTACAATAAAACGTCGGAAGTCAATGTGAGGAGTCAATCAGTTACTGCATGCAGAACTACTAAAATAGTGCCTGATATTTGTTAAGCATGTATTTAATTTTTTTTTCTCAAATTTTCTGTTTTCTTTCTTTTTTTTCTTTTTTTTCTTTTCTTTTCTTTTCTTTTCTTTTTTTAACTATTCCAGTTGGAGAAGGAAGCAGGAATTAAGTATTTGCCAAAGAACTTCAGAATTTTTAATCTTTTGTGACAAGAGAGAAGACATGGATTTCTCCTTACCATGTCCATACAGTTTAAGACCTCTTTAGTTGGGAGCTACAGCTTAAAAGAAGGAGTTCCCTTGGGGGCAGACATGCTGTGTGGGTGGTGGGGAGAGGAGGAAGCAAATGTGGGACCAGTTTCAGGATTTTAATCTCGATATGTTCTGACGTCTTGGCTTGTTCCCTTCTTTCCATTCTCAATAATTCTCATTGCTTTGGATAGGATAAAGGAGTACTTTGTGTGTGTGTGTGTGATTTTTTTTAAAAAATTTACTTCATTACTTTTAATAGACTGCAGAGGTATTTGTTTTTGACTGACAGAAAATATAATGATACATCAGATTCAAGCAGTCCCTCAAACATCATTCTTCACAGTTAAATTCTATATACATTTAAGAAAATGAGAACATTCAAAAATGAAACTTTCTGGAATGCATCTGACAGATTCGTATCTGTCTATAAAGTTCAAAAGAATCTTTCTAGCACACTAAATCACAATGTATTTCTTCAACAATAGGACTGAAATACAGGGCTATTCACTCATTTTCTTACTACTAAGTACATATTTACGAGTTAGAGAAGAAACATGCAGAGTTAAGAAAAAGACAGATTTGAATAATTTATAAAAAGGACAAAACCCCAACATATACAAAAAATGATGTTTGATACTGAGTTTCTTCTAAAAAGAGCTTATTTTATTAAATTTCAAGAAAAGTAAGCCTTTTCTAATAAGTAACAGATTTATAATCTTATAAATAATAACTCTTTCCCAATGAAAAATATCTATAAATTTAGAAAAAATATTATAAATTAACTATGGTATTTAGACCAAGAAATATAATAAAATTTTATACACTTTATGGCTTCTTTTATGTAATTTTTCAAGTTTAAAAATCCTCCCACAATACACTTTTTTTCCTGAAAATTTAAAATATCACTCCTTAAATAATAATCTATTTTATGCTATCTTATTTAGTTTTGTAGTTCAAATAATAGGCTTTTCTAAATAGAAAATAAAATGTGGGCAAATGAAGATAGTCACTAGCCATCTCAAAGTATTTATAAAATATAGCTAATCTTAAAGTGAATTAACACTAAAGATGATCACACTGTTATTTCCCCTCTCAGATTTGGGCATATTTATGCTATGAACTTTGTTATTAATAATTTCCTGATGAGGGTTAAATCTTTCATCTTTCTTATCAAGAGGAAGATTAGTAATGCATATGTCTTAAGCCAGAAGATGTTCTGAGGTTGCTTTTTAACGACTTCCATATAGTAAGACTGTGCTTGCTGTTGCCCAAGACATGGCTAAAGCCATGTCTCAGGCTACAGAAGGGCTTCTACTGAGAAATTCACGATGAATTAACACAATTTCAAGTTTTATTACCATACAGTGACATAATACAATCCTTTGGGATCCATATTAAATCAGAGTTTCACCATGAAGTGACTCAGTTGGTTTCATAATACTGCACAGTGAATAGGAGTCTCACAATAAAGCTACAGTATGAGCTTCTATATCATACAGTAAATCAATAGCGTTTTACAACAGAATTACATGGTAAGCTTCTCTGTACTTTACTTTAAATCAATGGAGATTCACAATAGGATTCACCTTTTAGCTTCTATGAATTGCATGGTAAATCTGAAGTCTTTATTCATTTTAAAGCTGGATGGTTGCCATCACATTAGACAATAAAGCTAAAGGCAGACCATTTCTGATAAGAAAGAAGTCCCATTAGCAAGACTTGCCTCAAAATATCTAATGAGTTTCTCAAGAATAAAGGTAGTTACCTTTATTATGTCAAATGTTGGAATCACTTGGAGGGAAGAAGTAAAATCTTCTGGAAATAACAAGAAAATCTTCTGAACCAAACTCATGAAGAAACTGAAAACTAAGAGAAGTCTTTCTGTTTTGGGAAGCTAAGATGATGGTAGAAAAAAGGATTCAGCAAGAAAAAGGAACTTGCAAGAGGGAAGAGGATGGTATGCTGGTCAAACACTGAAAAATCCTATCCATGAATAGTAAAATCTATTTTCTTTCCAGAGATAGTTACTTGACTTCATGGTCTTTTTTTTCCTTTTTTTTTTTTGAGACGGAGTCTCACTCTGTTGCCTAGGCTGGAGTGCAGTGGCATGATCTTAGCTCACTGCAACCTCTGCCTCCTGGGTTCAAGCAATTCTTCTGCCTCCTGAGTAGATGAGATTACAGGTGCCCGCCACCATGCCCAGGTAATTTTTGTATCTTTAGTAGAGATGGAGGTTTCACCATGATGGCCATGCTGGTTTTGAACTCCTGACCGCAAGTGATTTGCCCACTTTGGCCTCCCAAAGTGCTGGGAGTACAAGTTTGAGCCACCACACCTGGCCCCACGGTCTTCTTTAATTAAAACAGTTGTGGGATGTAGAATTAACGGGAAACAATTTTTTTATTTTTGAGACGGAGTCTCAGTCCATTGTCAGGCTGAAATGCAGTGGCGTGATCTCAAAGGGAAACAATTTCTATAAAGATGTTTTACCTTGAAACGTTTTCTCCATTATGGAAAATGCCTGCACTTTAGTAGTGCATTATTAATTTTCTATAGACTAAATTGAAGTAGGGTGAATTCAGGTGGTTTTAGTTTTCTAAAGGGGGAGGGAATGTAAGTACCAAATTCAATTTTAAAGCAATTTTCTTTATAAAGCAAACATGTAGATCTTTTAGACAGTTCGAAGTCTGAAGTTTCCAAGTACATCAAGAACTAAATGTTTTGGAGATGTGGAAGATACTAATTATGCCTAACCTTTCTTTTAAGTATGAAGAACCTAAGGTTCTGAAAATTGTATATGACTTCCTCAGGGCTCGTAGTTATTGACAGAGTTAAAACAATATGAGGATCAGCCTGGTACTTTTGTTGTTGTTGCTGCTGTTGTACAATGTCAGCTTCCCACTATCCCATATTTAAATAGGATTTGTGTGTGTGTGTGTGTGTTCACTGGAACTTGTAAAATATTTTTAGCCTTGAATTTGCCCTTTTATTTGCATTTTGCTGTGCTTTAAAGTCTTTTTTTTTCTAGAGAAATTTTGAATCAAATTGTATTTTAGGTTCTAAACTTGTTTTCAAACTTATTTTCTATTGACTTATAAAATTCTGAGCTTGTCCTGCTGGAGTTCGGACCTATCCCATCCCCTGATTTAAATTGACTTAGATATAAACTGGAGGTAATTTTAAAATTTTCTCTACTTTCCAATCACCAGTCAGACTATTGCTATTTTATTTCACGTTCTTATGACAGACACTGAGGAAAGCATCCCAACCCTTGGGGTGATTTGAGAGCACACTGGACCAGAATCAAACACATTAGGGGAAAAAAAAAGGACTGGAAGTAGATTTTAGATAAAAAAGTATATTCAAACGTGTTCCAGAAAAAAATGCCAGCAGGTGTTGATGACTCATAGCCTGCCAGTCCTTTATCACCTCATTAGCTTTGATTGCCTGACCCTGGATGCTCACACCGGCTTCCTGTTTTCTCTGAGGAATCTGAATTATCCCCCACTCAACTTAAAGCTTTTACCAACAATGCCCTTTGGGAATTGGAGTAGCAGAGAAATGCTGTATAAAAAATGTTGTATCTGTTTTTGGCATCTTTACTGCTAACCATCAATAATCTTTGAGATTTTAATTTTATCTTCTGTGTGTCCATTCTTACATAGACAAAACAGGCAGTTATAAGGATCCTAGAGTGCCTAACAATTCCGCCTGCCTTTCTTCCCATCACGGTTCTGAAATACACAAAGAGACAAAGTTTTAAGCAAAAATTTTCAATAGAGATTATATAACTCTGTGTGTGTGTGTTTGTGTCAGCGTTTGTACGTGGATATGTGTAAGCAAGTTAGAGTATAACCTACGTTTCTTTTAGTGAGTGAAAGGTAATATTTACATTCAGCTTAAATAACTGTTGGATAAATAAATGAAATTAGGATACATTGTTCTTTCACATTTCAGTTTTGAACACTTAAATGTTTTGATCCAGTGGAGGACAAGCCACCCAGAAGCTGCAAACCCAGTTCCCTGCTCCCTGTTGGAGCTATAGTCAAGATGGAGAGGGATGTTCACATGTCATCACATTCAGGGTGACAACTCTGCAACTCTAGCCCAGAGAGTGGAATACGGAAAAGAGAGAGGAGAACTGCAGAACAAACAACCAAAATAGGCTGTAATGGTAGGTAGCTAGTCACACAGGAGCAGGGCAGGAGAGAGCCCCCCCAACCCCCAGGAATGTCAGGCAACCATCAGGTGATGGTCAGGCAGTTGTTACACAGTCTCTCTAAAATAATAATTGGTTGCAGCAGCACCAGGGAAAGGCAGTCTTCCAATAGACAGAAACACCTGAAACTGGTGATCAGCAGCTTCCTGAGAAGATCTCAGGAGTTGGGTGAGTGGGCCACAAGCATGTGCACTAAGAGGGAAAATGGCGGATGACCTTCCTTTAGGAACACTGGACTGGTAAGGAAAAAACACCTCAAGTGAGCATGCGTACAGTTCCAGTAAACACACTGCACATACTCCCCTCCCAAGTGCTAGCAGGCCACTGTGCATGTGGACAGCCCACCCCAAAGGAAGAATCAGGAGATAAGGAACACAAGACCCTGGAATCATGCTAATGTATAAAACCCTAAGTCAACCGTTAAACTGTACACTTACTCTCTCAAATCGCCCAGTTGACCCTCTTCCAAGTGAACCTTACTTCCTTTTATTCCTGGTTTAAAGTTGTTTAATAAAATTTCACTCTCGCTTTAAAATTTGTCTCAGTCTCTCCTTCTGCCTTATGCCCCTCAGTCAAATTCTTTCTTCTGAGGAGGCAAGAACTTAGGTTGCTGCAGACCTGTACAGCTTTGCTTCTGATAACAAAACTCAGACTGATTATTTCCACCCTTAGAGATTCTCAATATTGGCTGCATATTGTAGTTACCTGGGGAGCTTTAAAAATACTTTAAAAATACCCCACCTCCAGACATCCTGATGTGATTGATCTGGGCCACAGCCTGAACATCAGGATTTTAAAGATGTCAAAAGGTGATTCTAATGTGCAACTGAGTCATTCTTAAGCTTGGCCTTAATGAAGTATTGACTATCAGTTCTGCTTTTGATTTAGCCAGTGGTTCTCACACCTGCCTGTGAATGAGAATCACCTTAGAAGTTTTCACAGAGAATTCCTAGGCTTCTTCCCAGCTCACCTAAACAGAATTACTTGAAGGAGGTGCTCCTAAAATTTTGCATTTAAAAAATACATTTTCAATGATATTTTAGCAGCCAACCATTGAGAAATAGATTTATCTCATCTGACAATTACTAAATTAATTTCTACTGGTTTATGTCTGTTGCACTCATAGGAACTTCAGTTGTTAGTACTACTCATAGTTGATGACAGGGAGGAGAGTGTGCAGGGAAATGGAAGTTATGATGGAAAACACCTTCCAAGTGTGAAGAAGAATAGGGGGAATATAAAAAAGGAAGAGAAAATTTTTGTGTAAATTCAATACTATTTAGTTATAAACCTATCTTTTTGTGTCTGGAATTGGTTCCTTCCGGTGGCTTCTTGGTCTCACTGACTTCAAGTATGAAGCCACAGACCCTTGTGGTGAGGGTTACAGTTCTTAAAGATCGTTTGTCCGGAGTTTGTTCTTTCAGATGTTCAGATATGTGGGGAGTTTCCTCCTTCTGGTGGGTTTGTGGTCTCGCTGACTTCAGGAGTGAAGCTGTAGACCTTTGCAGTGAGTGCTATAGCTCATAAAGGTAGTAAGGACCCAAAGAGTGAGCAGCAGCAAGATTTATTGTGAAGAACCAAAGAACACAGCTTCCACAGCCTGGGGGACCGAACCTGGTTGCCACCGTTGGCTTAGGTGGCCTGCTTTTATTCCCTTATTTGGCCCCACCCACATCCTGCTGATTGGTTCATTTTACAGAGTGCTGATTGGTCTGTTTTTACAGAGTGCTGATTGGTGTGTTTACAAACCTTTAGCTAGACAGAAAAGTTCTCCAGGTCCCCACCCGACCAGGAAGCCCAACTGGCTTCACCTCTCATTTTGACTTATGTAGAAATCAATCATGTAACTCTCTAGTGTTGCAGAAAGAGCTGGATTTGTATCCCAGAGATGCCAGTTACCAATATGTAAACTTGAGATATCTGTGTTTCTAGCTATGAAGTGGATATAGCACCGTCTCTTCTCTAGGGTTGTTGTTAGATAACAAATGGAAGGCTCCTAGTACAGTCTTCATGTGGCTGATACTCAGTAAGAGGCAGCCATTATTTTTATAATATACATATTGTAAAAATACATATGTATAAATATGTATATATATATACATACATTTGAGTGATAATACATATAGAGAGGATTATAAGGAGGGAAGGAAAATTAGGCAGATGTATACCAACCCTGGAACAATCAAAAACCTTAATTGTTATCCAATAAAGAAAAACTAAAATTTCAAGATTGTTTTTAATTTTAGTCTTTTTATTACATTATTTTAAAAATGTAGTTGGTCTCAAAAATTCAATTTTATTTTGAAATATTTTCTTTAAAAAATCATTAGCATCTTCTATGTAATTGTTTAAAAATCTTTGCAATTATCACCAGTATTATAATTATCATCCACACAATTATTATTTTTTGATCTTAGATATGCAAAATAGCCCAAAAGATCGAATTTGGCTTAATTATACTGTATTTTACTTTCTGTTTTCCAAAACCCTATAAATCTCTCAAATTATAGTAAAATAAGTGAAAATTGACTCTGATATTTATTAACTATGGTACCTATTTGACATGATACATCAATTTTAATATATTTAGGTCTCTGAACAGTCCTTGTGAACAGCAGACTGGCTGTATTTCTATGATTATAAACAGCAAAAAGACTTAAAATATCTCCTGATCTGGCAATAGGAAATAATCTCATCTACTATCTTCATTGCCTAATTTCAGATAGAAGAAAGAAAGGGAGAGAGGAAGAGAGAAAGAACAAGGAAGGTATGCTACTGCAGTAATGTATCACTTAATGATGGGAATACAGTCAGAGAAATTATTTGTTAGGTGATTTTATCATTGTGTAAGTCTTTACATAAACCTAGGTCATATAGCCTACTGCACACCTAGGGACTATGTACCAATCTACTTGGTATTCAACCAGGATCTTGTGAATATATGGTTGGGTGTATATACCAATATAGCTATGTGGCAAACCCATACAGTTTGTTACAGTACTGAATACTGTTGCCAGTTTTAACGTGCTAGCATGTATTTGTGTCTCTAAACAAACAAAAAGAAAGTACAGTAAAAATAAGATATTATAATCTTATGGGACCATTGCCAGAATTGCCTTTATATGGCACATGACTGTATAACAGAATTTCCTCCTTTCTTAGTATGACCCCCAACACACAATACCTCTAAGACTTGCAAGTCATGCTACAACTATCCCTTTTTACACAGTATACCTTAGTGATCTATTTTTTAAAGCATCGTTAGTTACTACCACAGGCCTAGAAATGCACAGAAGAGGCCGGGGATGGTGGCTCATGCCTGTAATCCCAGCACTTTGGGAAGCTGAGGTGGGCGGATCACCTGAGGTTGGCAGTTCAAGACTATTCTGACCAACAGGGAGAAACCCTGTCTCTACTAAAAATACAAAAAAGTAGTCAGGCGTGGTGGTGCATGCCTGTAATCCCAGCTACTCTGGAGGCTGAGGCAGGAGAATTGCTTGAACCCGGGAGGCAGAGGTTGCGGTGAGTCGAGATTGCGCCACTGCACTCCAGCCTGAGCAACAAGAGTGAAACTCCGTCTCGGAACAAAATTAAAAAATTTAAAAAATAAATAAATAAATAAATAAATAAATAAATGCGCAGAAGAAGAATTCATAAGGGAAAGAAGACCACCAAGGCCTCAGTAGTAATAGGGATGTGAGAACCACAGGCATATGTTCTCTAGGTGAGTAACTCCAGCGGGATAAAGAACAGAAGCAGTGGGTTTCATAAAATAGCTTAAGGTTATGGTGTGAGGGCTTCAAGCTTTAAGCCACAGTGCAAAACAAACATAAGAAATTAACTGGTTTCGGCCGGGCGCGGTGGCTCAAGCCTGTAATCCCAGCACTTTGGGAGGCCGAGACGGGCGGATCACGAGGTCTGGAGATCGAGACCATCCTGGCTAACACGGTGAAACCCTGTCTCTATTAAGAAATACAAAAAACTAGCCGGGCGAGGTGGCGGGCGCCTGTAGTCCCAGTTACTCGGGAGGCTGAGGCCGGAGAATGGCGTGAACCCGGGAGGCAGAGCTTGCAGTGAGCTGAGATCCGGCCACTGCACTCCAGCCTGGGCGACAGAGCGAGACTCCGTCTCAAAAAAAAAAAATTAAAATAAAAAAAAAAAAAAGAAATTAACTGGTTTCAAAGATAAGGGGAGAAAAGAAGACTCCAAGTTGACCTCTGTAATGAAGGACATTTATAGTGTTGTGTTACATTATAATGTTTGATATATTTTCAATGTTAGTTCCACATCTCATGTTGAATTACAAGCCCCAGTGTTGGAGGTGGGGCCTGGCAGGAGGTGTTTGAATCAGAGGGCAGATCTCTCATGAATGGTTTGGGTGATAAATCACTTGGCAATAAGTGAGCTCTCTGAGTTCACATGAGGTCTGGTGGCTTAAAGTGTGTGGCACCTCCTCCCCCACTCTCTCTCATCTGCTCCTGCTTTTGCCATGTGATGTGCCTACTCCACCTTCCCCTTCTGCTGTGATTGAAGGCTCCCTGAGGCTTCACCAGAAACCAAGCAGATGTTAGCACCATGCTTCCTGTAAAGCCTGAAGAACCACGAGCCAATTAAAACTCCTATGTTTATAAATTACCCAGTCTTAGGTATTTCTTTACAGCACTGCAAGAATGGCCTAATACAATGTTGATGGGGAATAGTTTATTAAAAGTAGTTTGTATTTTATTAGCATTGTAGGCTAATTAGCTTCAATGTGTGGTTCAATCTCTAATGACTCTCACAGTATTTCTGAATGACAACCAGGGTGGAATGGACCAGAGCAATTATGCATTAGGATATGCTAAGAATGCTAGACATTTTTCACAATAGCCAAGTAGCATTTGTTGGGTGGGAGATTAAAATGCCTTCCATTATTTGTGCAAGAGAATATAGCTCTGAGATTGGATTCATTTCATTAACAAAAGGCCAGATTATTCCAGGCTGGAGGATTTAGGTCTTTCCAATGCATGCATTCTTAGAATTTTTCAGTCAGAATAATGAGTAATCTAAGAGTCTACTTACAGTTGAGGCCTCCTAGGGCAGCGTACACCTGGTCATTTTTGATAGGGCAGTAACTTAGGTAACCAATGCCCAATTCTTGTCCTGTGTTTCCTATTTTGGATCTTGGATGCCAAAATAAGTGCATGCCTTCTTGTAAGTTTTCTCGTGTTTGTGCAGTGACATATTATACACATATTTTTTTCTCACTGTTGATATATCCACAAATAATATGGATATTAATCCTTCTTACACACAGATTAATCTTTTTGAAATATAGTTCAGATACTGTCACATCCTGAATAAAAACAACCGTGGCTCACAACTGCCTACAGCACAATATTTATATTCCTTCACATTTAATTCAGTGTGCATTTTCCTTGAAGAAACCATAGCCCAGAAAAATGGAACTATTTACAAATCCTGTTTTCAATTGGCATTTCTCATCTCTGCACCTGCTTTTGTTCTTGGTATTCCTTTCATCTGAACTGCCCTTTATCCACATCTCTATCTGTCCAGATCTTGTGTCCTTCTAAAGCTAGCTACAATGTTTTCATCACCATTCTATCCTTTATTCCCTTCATGCCACACATTCCATTTAAAGTGTGTGTGTGTGTGTTGCTTTGAATTTCTGGTCTAGCTTGCATATTAGGAGGAGATGTGGTGAATATCACAAACTCAACCAGGATCTTGTGAATAATCGATGTAACATCCTAAGTCAGACTCAAATCAGTGAACATTTTCTCACATCTAATACAGACAATTTCCATGTCAACATTACAATGTCTTCTTCAAAGTCTTATTAATTCAGCCCCCTTGTCATATGCTGAAATAGAAAATTACTAATCTTAGTTTTAATGAGGTCCATTATTAAGAGACCCAGAGGGGAATGCAGGCAGAGGAAACTTTTGATATTTCTCTTCAGCTATTTCATCTAGTGCACTTATTGTTTAATGTCTTGTCTTAGTATATTTGCACTTGCTAAGCTTCTAGTACAAGATCCTGCTGAGATCTAGTACAAGGCTTTGGTGAATGCCTGAAATCTTTGCCTGAAGTATTCTGCTTATTTTTTATTTTCCTCATGTTCAGTCTATAAATCTAAGGAAAACAAGAAATCTGCAGAAAAAAATAGGATAAGGGCAATGAAAGCATTTCTAACTACTCAACTATACCCTAATTACAATTTGTAAAATATTTTAAAACAAAATAGGATGCAGATAGTCTTTCATTATCCCAGAAAATAAAATTCATTATCCCAGAAAATAAAGATACTAGAGAAGGCATTATTTATGCTGAAAACTTTGAACTAGAAACCACAGAAGAAGCTGAGATAGATTGGTCAGGGCAAAGGACCAACCTGACCAACATGGAGTGTTAGGAGCAAGCTCCCCAAAATCTGGTCATAAACTGGCCCTAAGACTGGCCATAAACAAAATCTCTGCCACACTGTAACATGTTCATAGCGGCCCTAATGCCCACACGGGAAGGTTGTGGGTTTATGAGAATGAGGGCAAGGAACACCTGGCCTGCCCAGGGCAGAAAACCACTTAAAGGCATTCTTAAGCCACAAACAATAGCATGAGCGATCTGTGCCTTAAGGGTGTGTTCCTGCTGCAGTTAACTAGCTCAACCTATTCCTTTAATTAGGCCCATCCCTTTGTTTCCCATAAGGAATAATTTTAGTTAATTTAATATCTGTAGAAACAATGCTAATGACTGGTTTGCGGTTAATAAATATGTGGATAAATTTCTGTTTGGGGTTCTTAGCCCTGAAGGCTGTGAGAACCCTGATTTCCCACTTCACACCTGTATATTTCTGTGTGTGTGTCTTTAATTCCTCTAGTGCCACTGGGTTAAGCTCTCCCCAACCGAGCTGGTCTCAGCAAGTGGCGTCCGTTCATAGGGGCTCGAATCCAGGTCAAAGGGTTGCTGGAGTGACGGTTGGAATGGAAAACTAGCTGGAGGACACCTGAGTACTCTTAAAGTAATCCCCATGGTGAGTAAGAAGGGGAGCTCGGAAGTGTCAGGTATGGGGACAGGTATGGGGTCTGGTTTGTTTCACCTTGGAACTTTTCCACACTGATAATGAGGAGGAACAAGAGTATAGCAAAGTAACAGAAGAGGTTACAGAACATGTTTATTTACCAGCTAAAGCTAAAGTGGCAAAGGAAGCAGAGGTTCATCCATACCCTTCTGCACCCCCTCATTATTTTGAAGAAAATGACCCCCCATATGTTTCTTTTCTGGAGGACACTGGGCGAAAGGTAGTTGCCCCAGTGACTGTTTGAGCAGCACCTCAAGCAACCGCTCTTAGTTCTATTCAGGCAGGAATTTGGCAAGCTAGACAAGAGGGTGATTTAGAGGCTTGGCAGTTTCCTGTTAGAATACACCCCCCATATCAACAGGAAAATATTACAGCTACATTTGAGCCTTTTCCTTTTAAATAACTCAAAGAATTAAAACAAGAAATAAGTCAGTATGGACCAGGTTCTCCTTTTGTAATGGGACTATTAAAGAATGTTACTATTTCCAGTCAGATGATTCCTACTGACTGGGACGCTCTTAATCGAGCTTGTCTAATTCTTGCTCAGTTCTTACGGTTTAAAAGTTGGTGGACAGATGAAGCTTCCATTCAGGTTGCTCACAATGCCCACCCAACTTCAAATTAATATAGCTGCAGACCAACTTTTGGGGGTTGGCAGCTGGGCTGGTTTAGATGTACAACTGCTCATGCAGGATGATGCCATAGAACAGCTTACAGGAGTGTGCATTAGAACTTGGGGAAAAAATCACTTCAGGTGGAGAACAATACCCTTCCTTTAGTGCTATAAAACATGGACCCAGAGAACCATACATTGATTTTATAGCTCGGTTTCAGGAGTCTCTTAAAAAGATGATTGCAGATTCAGCTGCTCGGGATATAGTGCTGCAGTTATTAGCTTTCAACAATGCTAATCCTGATTACCAGGCTGCTCTGCGACCTATTAGAGGGAAAGCACATTTAGTTGATTATATCAAGGGCTGTGATGGTATTGGAGGTAATCTGCATAAAGCTACCTTGTTGGCACAGACAATGGCAGGACTGAGAGTAGATAAAGGAAATACTCCATTTCCTGGAGCTTGTTTTAACTGTGGAAAGCATGGTCATACTAAAAATGAATGTAGAAAAAAATCAGTGAGTCTGGCCGCCAGATAGGGGAAAAAAGAAAACTGCTCAGCCTGAAATATGTCCAAAATGTAAAAAAGGAAAACACTGGGCTAGTCAGTGTCACTGTAAGTTTGACAAAGATGGGAACCCAATTTCAGGAAATGCCATGAGGGGTCCATCTCAGGTCCCATTCTAAACTGGGACATTTCCAGCTCAGGCCATTCCCTCACCCCTGTACAATGTCTGACTCCTACCACAACAGGTAGTGCTGCAGTAGATTTATGCTGCACAAAAGCTGTGAGCCTTCTGCCTGGGGAACCCCCGCAAAAGGTCCCATCAGTAGTCTGTGGACCCTTGCCAGCAGAGACAATAGGATTACTTTTAGGATGGTCTAGTTTGAGTTTAAAAGGGGTAAAAATACATGCAGGAGTCAATGATTCAGGTTACAGTGGGGGAAATTCAAATTGTTGTATCTACTTCTGTTCCCTGGAAAGCAGAGCCAGGAGAGCGCATAGCACAGCTCCTGATTGTGCCATATGCGGGAATGGAAAAAAGTGAAATTAAATGAGCAGGAGGATTTGGAAGCAGAAATAAACAAGGCAAAGCAGCTTATTGGGTAAATCAAATTACTGATAAACGACCTACCTGTGAAATAACTATTTAAGGAAAGAAATTTAAATGTTTGGTAGATACAGGAGCAGACATCTTCATCATTTCTCTGCATCACTGGCTGTCCATGTGGCCAATTCAACCTGCTCAACTTAACATAGTTGGAGTTGGTAAAGCCACTGAAGTATATTAAAGTAGTTATATTTTGCATTGTGAGGGGCCCAATGGACAACCTGGGACTATTCCACCAATTATAACTTCTGTACCTATAAATGTATTGGGAAGAGATTTATTGCAACAATGGGGAGCACAAGTTCTAATTCCAGAACAATTATATAGCCCTCAAAGTCAACATACAATGCATGAAATGGGGTATGTCCCTGGTATGGGACTAGAAAAAAATTTGCAAGGTTTGAAAGAACCACTTCAAGGGAAAAACAAAGTTCCTGCTGAAGATTAGGAAATAATTTTTGAAGGTGGCCATTGTTAAGCCTCCAGAACCTATACCTTTAAAATGGTTAACAGATAAGCCAATTTGGATAGAACAATGGCCGCTAAGCAAAGAAAAACTGGAGGCTTTAGGTAAATTAGTTATTGAACAATTAGGAAATGGGCACATAGTTCCAACGTTTTCTCCTACGAATTCTCCAGTTTTTGTAATTAAGAAAAAAATCAGGAAAATGGAGAGTGTTAACTGACTTAAGAGCCATCAATTCAGTTATACAACCTATGGGAACATTACAGCCAGGATTGCCTTCTCCTGCTATAATTCCAAAAAATTGGCCTTTAACAGTCATAGATTTAAAAGACTGTTTCTTTACTATCCCTTTAGCTGAGCAAGACCGTGAACGGTTTGCATTTACAATTCCTGCAGTAAACAACCTGTAGCCTGCTAAACGTTATCATTGGAAAGTGTTGCCACAGGGCATATCAAACAGCTCAACAATTTGCCAGACATATGTGGGGCAAGCAATTGAACCTACTCGTAAAAAATTTTCAGTGTTACATTATTCACTATATGGATGATATACTTTGTGCTTCCCCTACTCGAGAAATATTACTCCAACGTTATGATCACTTGCAAAATTCAATTTCTCATGCTGGGTTAATTATAGCTCCTGACAAAATTCAGACTACTACTCCCTACTCCTACTTGGGGACCCTAGTAAATGACACTACCATTGTGCCACAGAAAGTAACTACATGTAGGGATCAACTAAAAACATTAAATGACTTTCAAAAATTACTAGGGGATATTAATTGATACGGCCTGCTCTAGGCATTCCTACCTATGTCATGAGTAATCTGTTTTCTATCCTTAGAGGAAATTCTAGTCTCACTAACCCTCAGCAATTAACAAAGGAAGCTGAGGTCGAGTTACAGCTGATTGAAAAGCAAGTCCATAAAGTTCAGATAAATAGAATAGATCCATAGAAGACTCTAAATTTGCTAATTTTTTCAACTCAGCATTCACCTACTGGTGTTATTGTCCAAGAACAGGACTTAGTAGAGTGGCTTTTTCTTCCACATGCTAATTCGCGGACTCTAACTCCTTATTTAGATCAAATTGCTATTATGATAGGGATTGGGAGAACTTGGATTGTTAAATTACATGGATATGATCCTGGAAAAATTATTGTCCCTCTCATGAAGGCACAAATACAGCAAGCTTTTATAAATGGTCTTACTTGGCAAACCCTTTTAGCTGACTTTGTGGGTATTCTCGATAATCATTTTTCTAAAATGAAGCTGTTTCAGTTTTTGAAATTAACTAATTGGATTCTCCCTAAAATAACTAAATTTAAATCAATTGAAGTTGCTAAGAATGTTTTTACAGATGGGTCTAGTAATGGTAAAACTTCTTATTTTGGCTCAAAAGGTAAATTTTTCCAGATGTCCTATACTTCAGCTCAAAAAGCGGAGCTTGTAGCTGTAATTGAGGTATTGACTGCTTTTGATATGCCTATTAATGTGGTTTCTGATTCTTCACACGTGGTTCATTCCACATAGTTAATTGAAAATGCTCAGTTATGATTTCATACAGATGAACAACTGATGACTTTATTTACTCAATTGCAAATAGCAGTTAGGAGTGGAATGTATCCTTTTTACATCACTCACATTAGAGCTCATATACCTCTTCCAGAACCTTTGACTGAAGGGAATCAAACAGCTCATTGCCTAGTTGCTACTGCAATATCTAATGCTAGACACTTTCATAATTTAACCCATGTTAATTCCTCTGGTCTCAAACGCAGACACAACATTACCTGAAAAGAACCTAAAGTTATTATCCAGCGATGCCCAACTTGCCAAATGGTACATTCCTCATCTTTTACAGGAGGGATTAATCCTTGAGGACTGGAACCTAACTCTCTTTGGCAAATGGATGTCACATATGTTCCCTCCCTTCGGAAACTAGCTTATGTACATGTATGTGTATGTGTGGACCCCTTTTCTCACTTTGTGTGGGCCACATGCCAAACAGGAGAGTCTTCTGCCTGTGTTAAATGTCACCTTTTACAGTGTTTTGCAGTGATGGGCATTTCACCTTCTATTAAAACAGATAATACCCCAGGGTATACTAGCCAAGCTGTAGCTACATTTTTCTCTATGTGGAATATTAAATACATTACTGGTATCCCATACAATTCTCAGGGACAAGCCACAGTGGAAAGAATGAATCTCTCCCTAAAACAGCAGTTGCAAAAGCAAAAGGGAGACAGAGAATATGGAACCCCACAGATGCAACTGAACCTAGCATTATTAACTTTAAATTTTTTGAGCCTGCCCAAAGGCCAGATGTTATCAGCAGGTGAACAGCATCTACAAAACCAGCTGCAAAGACAGAAACAGAACAACTGATTTGGTGGAGAGATCCAATAACAAAAAGTTGGGAAATAGGTAAAATAGTAACTTGGGGTAGAAGTTATGCTTGTATTTCTCCAGGCCAAAATCAACAGCCGATTTGGATACCATCAAGACACCTGAAACCTTATCACGGGCTAGATGCTGAGGAAGAGACTCCGGGAGGATCCTGAGGACCCCCTGATTGCAGCCATGTCGAGACTGATGCTGAGGAGGACCCCAACTGTCTTGAGTGACACACATCGAATACAGTCACCCACCTGGGGACAGATCAAGAAGCTGTCACAGATGGCAGAAGAAAACTGGAGGAAAGTGGGACAACCAGTCACAATGAATAATTTAATGGTAGCTATGATAGTGGTTATCACCACTATGAGTATTCCTTCAATAAGGGATGGTAATAATGCTTGGATGCAATCACTCTATGACAGAGTTACACATGCTTTCTGATCTCAGTATTTACCATAATAAATCTCCTCCTATAATTGAGGCATACCACCCTCAAAAACCTATTTGTAAACAGGATTGGACCCTGTTAGAAAAAAATGAATATACTTGTTTAGGAAGATTGCTTTGCAGAACAGGTAGAGGTGCTGCACAATGATTCCTATGGAATCATTACTAATTGGTCCCCCAAGGGGATGTTTAGCTTGAATTACATCTCTCAGTCTGCATGCCACAGTCACACTATGTTCAGCTGATCTAAAGAAAACTGTCATATGGTAGATATAATAAGAAGTATGGCAAAAGTTCCTATTATCTGGAACTATGGAGGTATAGTGACACCTCAGCCTCAAATGATATGGCCCACTCTAGGAGCTTAACATAAGGATTTGTGTAAAACTATTAAATGCTCTTAATAAGATCAAAAATTGGGAAAGAATAAAAAAGCATCTAGAAGGACACTCTACAAACTTGTTTTTGAATATAGCAAAATTTAAAAAACAAATATTTAAAGCATCCCAGGCACACCTGGACCTTAATGCCAGGAACTGAAGTGCTTAAAGGAACTGCAGGCGAATTAGCAGCTAGTAACCCATTAAAATGGATAAAAACACTTGGAAGCTCTGTTATTTCAATGATGACTGGTGCTTTTAATCTATGTTGTTTGTCTTTGTATAGTCTGCAGATGTGGATCTCGACTCCTGCAAGAAGTAGCTCACCGTGACAAAGCTGCCCTTGCTTTGATCTCTTTGCACATCAGAGACAGGGGACATGTTGGGAGCAAGTCCCCCAAAATCTGGCCATAAACTGGCCCCAAGATTCCATAAACAAAATCTGCCGTACTGTAACATGTTCATAACGGCCCTATCGCCTGCACTGGAAGGTTGTGGGTTTATGGATTGAGGGCAAGGAAAACCTGGCCTGCCCAGGGCAGAAAACAATTTAAAGGCATTCTTAAGCCACAAACAATAGCATGCATGATCTGTGCCTTAAGGGCGTGTTCCTGCTGCAATTAACTAGCCCAACCTATTACTTTAATTTGGCCCATCCCTTCCTTTCCCATAAGGGATAGTTTTAGTTAATTTAGTATCTGTAGAAACAATGCTAATGACTGATTTGCTTTTAATAAATATGTGGGTAAATCTCTGTCTGAGGCTCTCAGCTCTGAAGGCTGTGAGACCCCTGATTTCCCACTTCACACCTGTATATTTCTGTGTGTGTGCCTTTAATTCCTCTAATGCCACAAGGTTAGGGTCTCCCCGACTGAGCTGGTCTTGGCAATGGAGAAACCCCATCTCTGCTAAAAATATAAAGTTAGCCAGGTGTGGTGGCACATGCCTGTAATCCCAGCTACTTGGGAGGCTGAGGCAGGAGAATCACTTGAATCTGGGATGTGGAGGTTGCGGTGATCTGAGATTGCAGCATTGCACTCCAGTCTGGGCAACAAGAGAGAAACTCTATCTCAAAAACAAACAAACAAACAAAAACAAACAGAAATGAACTCTGCATGTTTAGCTGCATGACCAGACCAATCCCAGTTCACTCATTGAGTGTTCTCATTTTAAAACCTATCAAACAGACAGTAAGTGAGCTCCTTGAGATCAAGCTCCATATTTTATTTCCCTTTACAATTCCTTCAGTATGATGCTTTGTATAGCATAAGCACTTGAGAAATAATTATTTAATTAAAGAAAATGGATATCACTGTGTGTTGTGTGAGAATGTTTACAGTTTTGAGCTTGAGTGTCAGCTCGGTCACGTGCTAACTTTATGATATGAGTAAATCATTTAACTTCTCAAGTTCTTAGTTTAACCATCTGTAAAAATAAGTTAGTAATGGCATCTAATTTACAGTTTTATTGCAAAGATTAATGAGTGTGCTTAAAAATTTCTATCCTCAGTTTGTATTCATTTATTCAACATGCAGTTAATGAATGCCTGCTTTGTCCTAGGCAGAGTTCTATGATCTTTTGGGATACGTCAGTAAACAGAATAGATAAAAACTCTCGCTATCATAAAACTTGTGTTATAGTTAGGAAGAAGCAATTTAAAAATCAAACAATCAATCAGCCAACCAATCAATGAATTGCATAGAATGTTAGAAGGCCACAAGTGCCCTGGAAAGAAGAAAAAGAGCAGGAAGAGAGGATAGGAATCACAGGGTGTGACCCAGGGGCCATACTAGAATATTGACTTGAGTATTCACAGTAGGCTGTACAGGTGATTTAGGCAATGTTTGAAGGAGGTGAGGGAGTTAGTTAAGTAGGTATCAAAGAGAAAAGCCTTCTGGGTTAGGCCAACATCCTTGGGTAGAAGGATTTCAGGGGAGGCTACAGGTGGATGAGTGGGCAGAGAAAGGATTGGGAGATTACAGTCAGAGAAGTAAGATGGGAGTAAGCAGTGGTAGACATTTAGGGCCTTGTAGCGTCTTGTCAATATTTTTGGTTTTCCTTTGGGTCAAACTGGGTACCGTTGCAGGGGTTGAGCAAAAATGATGTGACCTGCCTTTTATTTTACTCATGTTTAGTGTGTGGAACACAGTGGACACCCAGTATACCTCTGGCAATGCTTATGAATTAAAATTAATATTTTTGTTGATTACTCATGATTTTCTTCCATCACAATAAAGGTTTGGTAGCATCTATAGCATGCCAAAATGGTCAACAAAATAAAACGAACAAGGAAATTTCCATCAGTCTATTGCCTGTTGTCTAGGTTAACTGAAGGTTATTAATAATGTATTTGAATTTTTATTTTCCAAAGAGTTAGCTCTTAGAAAGTGAACAAATTCTGACTTATAGAAAAGTCAGTATAAAATGTCCTATCTTTTCTTCTTAAGTGCTCTGGAAACTTATGATAAATTTTGGGAGAATTTAAAGTAATTTAGTTTTCTTAAACATTATACCACTTTTCTACTAAGGGATTTTTCTGACCTATGCCTGGTAGAAGTGTTGAGTGAGACCTTCACCCTCTAGTGACTGGACTGATTTCACTGATTTCAGTCTGGTTATTGTGCTGTTTGGGGTTTAGTTAGTTGCACTGCTTTTTCCTTTTCTTCAGACACTTATTCAGGTCTCTCTATTACTCATGCTGCTTGGCAGTACCAGAACTTAAGAACTTGCACAGAGTGCCTAATTTTCTTCTTTTCTGACTTGCTACGACATTCTTCTAAGAATTCCCTTACTTCTAATCAGAAGAAACAATTTAAGACATGCTTTTCTTACCTTCAAAGGGTCTTGAGGGCACAGTCACAACAACTATACTAGTTAGAATTTAATTAAATGACATTCTTTGCTCAGTAAATTACTACATCTACAGACATTTAGTCTTCAAATTATCTCAGAAGGAAAAAAATTCTCACAAATTTGACAAACGCTCATAAAACAAATGTTTGAACTCCTTTACCTTTAAAATCATTTCATGCAATTTATTGACAGATCTTTGGTCCATAAAATGACAATACTTTCTGAAATTTATTATATGCCATTCAAACATATTGATGAGGTATTCAATACAGTAAAAATATTTGATTTTCTTAGTTTTCTATATAGCTATCATCTTATTTACATCTCTATAACTTGTTTCAAAGATTTACAACACCAGTAAGTGATTTTTTTAATCCACTGCTATACATTGAGGTAGAGAGAATAATGGTCTCCCAAGGATGCCCATGTCCTAATCCCTGGAAACTGTGACTATGTTCCTTACATGACAAAAGGGACTTTGAAGATGTAATTTGGTTAGGGATCTTGAGATAATGAGAGCATGCTGAATTACCTGGGTGGATGTAATGTATTATAATTATAAATGTCCTTTTAATTAGGAGACTAGATAAGTAGATAACAGAAAGAAGATCCCAGGGTAGGCCAAAGAGGGTCAAAGTTAGAGAAGTTGATGTGGCAAGAGCAGTGGCTGGAGTGTATGGCCACGAGTCAAGGAATGGTGGCAACCTCCAGAATCTGTAAGAGGCAAAGCAGGTTCTCCCTAAGAACCTCCAGGAGGATTTTGTTGGAACCTGAGGACACCTTGATTTTGGCCCAAGGAGACTGATTTTGGACTTCCCATCTCCAGACCTGTAAAGTAATAAATTTTGTTTTAAGCCACCACATTTGTGGTAATTAACAGCAACAATAGAAAACAAATAAAGCATATCTATGTGATGAAAACAAATTCACATTTTGAAAAGTTGATAACAGGTTTATGTAGTCAATATATTTGTTGGTACAAAAATACAGCGTAAGAAATAGGATTCAGTTTTAGTTTTATGTAATTCATATAGATGCGAAACTAAAGCCAAAGAGTGTCTCATAAGATCTTTTTGAATACACTATTACAGGCATAACCAACAGTTCAGCAATTTATGAGATTATCCTGAGGCTAATATGTTTGAATGAGATGTCAGAGACAGCTGTAGTTAAAATTGGGAAGAAACAAACCTCATTGTTGATTGTTGCCCATCACTACCCCTTTCTGGGGTCTTTCATCACTAGTGTCACCTCCTCCATCTGATTCTTACTTCTGCTCTATGGTAAAGTAAAATATCTGATAAACTGTTACTTATGCTTATTTTATTATGCTTAGTTTAATTTGGTGAATATAACCAGAGGTATTTATATTTTTGAACAGGTATTTATATACTTGGAAGAAATCTAAAGGAGGAAAACACCTATGGGAAGATTTTTTTTTTTTTGACGGATTTTCACTCTGTCGCCCAGGCTGGAGTGCAGTGGCGCCATCTCAGCCCACTGCAAGCTTCGCCTCCCGTGTTCAAGGCGATTCTCCTGCCTCAGCCTCCACAGTAGCTGGAACTAGTTGTCCGCCACCACGCCCGGCTAACTTTTTTGTATTTTTTGTAGAGATGGGGTTTCACCGTATTAGCTAGGATGGTCTTGATCTCCTGATCTCGTGATCCACCCGCCCCGGCCTTCCAAAGTGCTGGGATTACAGGCATGAGCCACCGTGCCCGGCCACCGTCAGGAAGATTTTAAGTATCATGAAATGTTAAGAGAAACTGGATAGGGCTAGAAGGCATGATGGTGGTTCTCAAATTTCAACATATGTTACCATATGGGCATAGTGTAGAAATTTCAACCTGATTTATTTTGAAGTTTTAAAATTTTCAATTTTTGCTCAGTGTAAAAAATTTTGAAAGTATAAATAAAATAAAGTAAGTATAATATTACTGTAATATGAAGCCATATTAACAATCACTAATAATATTGTTGGGTACTTCTTTCTGACATTATTTCAGGTATTTTTTTTTAAATACTTTATATTTTTCATCTTTTTTCACTTAACATTATGTCATGAGAATTTTTGTTGAAATTTTATTGATTGATAACATTGTGTTTCTTTGATTTCTTTTGAAAATTAATAATGTTAATAGTTTATTTGAACTTTTGTGATTTATCTGTTCATTATTAGTGTTAGGAGAGAGCAGGATTTTTTTTTTTTTTTTGTCATTTAAAATCATCTTACATAGTAAGAACACTAATCATGTATCTATTGTAATTATTGTTTAAATAAAATTAAATGTTTTCCCAGTCTCTTATATGTCTTTTATTTCTATTTTAATGGGTTTTGCTATGTTGATATTCAAATTTTATGCAATTCAATCCATCAATCTTTTCTGTTGAAATTTCCTTTATTATTTTTAATCTTAGAAAGTTCCTCCTTTAAGATATTTATATTTTAGATATAGATTATTATATTTAATCTGATATTATTTTAAATTTTAAAATAATATCCAAATATGATATTTTAGATTTTAGATTCATTTATATTTTCTTATGAATTTTAAATCTGGAGTTTACTGGTTTTACTGATTTATTTAATATTAATCTGAGTTCACTTAGGCCCTTAGGATTTATGTGGAAGTGTGTTGGGAGATAATGCTCTATGGGTCTTTCATGATTTGGCACAATTTGTGTTGAAAGACACTAATTGTTCTTTGTTTCACACTCTCTTTTCAAGGATATTTGTTAAGCAAGCAGGCTTGGAAGATAGGCATAGTGTCTCCCTTCAGAGCAAAGGGCAGGCATGCTTACTGAACATTATGAAATATTCAGATTTCCTGAACTTAGGGTTCCTCTTTTGTACTGCAACTCACATATATGCAGTATCAGTCTGGGCCCATTGCATCCCCACTCTTGGACCTGGTGGCAATAAACACTGATGCAAGTATGCTCTGGCTCAGAAGAGCTGAGAGCAATAAAGTTCTTTATCTCTAACATAGCATCTATGAAACTGGCATACTAACTTACTGATTTTCAAGTAGTGAATAATCTTAGACATTTTGCTATTCTTGACAAGTAAACTATTTAACTTTAAATAACAGCTGATAAAATACTTGCTCATTAAGCAGATCTATATCATCATTTTCTTATATTTTCTACATCTAGTTTAAAATACAAGGCATGTGTCTTGGTCAGATTTGTGCAGCTATACCAGAATACCTGAGAGTGGTTTATTTATTGTCTTATTGTTCTGGAGGCTAGGAAGTGCAACATTGAGGGACTGGCATCTGGTGATGACCTTTCTGCTGTATCATCTCACGGCGGAAGGGCAAAAGAGGATGAGAGAGTAAGAAAGGGCAGAACTCATTATTTTATAAGGAACCTAATCCCTTGATAATAAACTCACTTTTGAGATTAATTCATTGCGTTCATTCATTCGTGAGGGCATTGCCTCCATGACATACAGCTCTCATTAGTCCCCACCTCCCAACAGCACTGCATTGAGGACAAGTTTCCAACACATGAACTTTTGGGGACACATTCAAACTATAGTAGTATGGTTTGTATCTTTAATGCTACGATAGTGTGAATGTTGTATTAAAAGAAATAAGGGACTTTTCTCCAATAGTTGGGTCTTTAAAATGAGTTAGTATTTTGAGATTCATTTGATTGCATTTATAAAAAATTTATTAATAAAAATCAGTGTTTCACAGTTTTGAGACTTATTCTCACTTTAAATTGCTTGGCTAAGCAATAGGTCATACTTAATCAGGGTAGCTAAACTAACATTTTTTGGATAATGAACCAAAAGCATAAAAAATTCATTTAGGAGATCATGCACCAGATATTTGCAGATGAAGAAAAAATTAATAAATATTTAGAATCCCACAAATTAATATAACATACCACAGTCTTCCATGCTAGTGCATACATATAGTTATATATATGTAATGTACATATAATATATGTGTACATTCAACAGCAAGACAGAAATTATGCTATGATATAAAAACAATAGAAAGAAACTGCAAATTTCAACTGATCTTTTTAATGTTAAGTGTAAACAAATGCTACTTGACTATTTTTTCAGTATTAAAAAAGGTGAAAATTATTTTGTTGTTATTATGTTTAGAAACATCTGGTCATTCTCTTTTTTTTCAATAAGAAAATACAAAAAGCAATACAAAATGTAATTTTAACTGTCAGTTTCTGCTGCAGTAACATAATTTCAATATTCCTGTAGCTTAAAACAAAACAATTTTTTTTGTTATTATTCACATTACATGTGGGCTTGGGGTAACTATGGGTTGTACTGAGCTGGAATAGGGTCTAGGTTGTAGGTCAGGTTTGTGCATCTTCCAAAATATTTGTATTTTATGACTCAGAGGGAAGGAATAGTTTCTATTGGAGACAGTTCTTTTTCCTGTCAGAAGGCATACATGAAAGACCAAGCCAAATACTGCAATAGCATGGGAAACTTCTGTGCAGGTATGTTAAATATTAAGTCCCTTCACATCTTACTGGCCAAAGGATGTTGCATGACAAGCCCCGAATCTGTAGGCTGGGGAACTAAACTAGGCATGGCTAAATTGGCAAGAGAGCCAATAATTGTGAGCAAATAAAATCTACTGCAGGAAAGCGTTAATGGTGCATGGAATAAAGATAGTAAAAGTTTTAGCTAAAAATTGTGTAACAATTGATTGGACTAACAGTACACTGATTACCTTTGAGCATCAAAGGTCACTGTCCTCTTTTCTCACCTATATTACCATATTTCTGTCATATTTATCTTACCGTTACTCTCTTCATGAAATGTCTCCTAAAAAATTTCTGTTAGAAAAACGATCAGATTTGGCATTGCTTTACACTATGGATAGTTTAATGCAAATAAGAACTATATTTATATTGTGCCACTATTTGAGTTATTTTGAGATTTTTAATCCTCTTTCCAAAACACGTGTAACGCATTTGTAGAAATCAATCGGTCTATTTGGAGAGTAGGGTTTTTGCGGATCATTGAAAAGTTAGGTTGGAAAAATGGGTCTGAGCCTGATTGTGTAGGCTTTTTAGTATTAGTTTAGCTATTAATTTGCAAATAGCAAAATTAAAATAATCCCATTTCATCCTCATTCTAATAGTTTACTGGGTTTTAATTCAGAAAGTGAAATAAAAGTTAACCTAACCACAAGCCTTTTCTGTTATTCAAATCGTACCCTATTCCTTTCTCAAGTCTCTGTTAAAATTCTACCTAGATCGTGAAAGCTGCCTCCAGGCCTCAGTAATCTCTTTTTAAATTAAATTAAATTAAATTAAATTAAATTAAATTTAATTTTATTTTATTATTATTATTTTTTGAGACGGAGTCTTGCTCTGTCGCCCAGACTGGAGTGCAGTGGCGTGATCTCAGCTCACTGCAAGCTCCTCCTACCGGGTTCACGCCATTCTCCTGCCTCAGCCTGCCAAGTAAATGGGACTACAGGCGCCCGCCGCCACGCCCGGCTAATTTTTTGTATTTTTAGTAGAAACGGGGTTTCACCTTATTAGCCAGAATGGTCACGATCTCTTGACCTGGTGATCCACCCACCTCAGCCTCCCAAAGTGCTGGAATTACAGGCGTGAGCCACCATGCCAGGCCCCAATCTCTTTATTTTTCTAGAGTCCAAGACATTAAGATTTTTAGTCCAAAAACTATGCTTTAATCATTAAATGGATAAAAGAAAAAAAGTTTGAAAGGCTAAGAAAAATTATGAAGTTATGTGTCTGAAGCCATGCTTGACCTTCTGTTCACCTACTCTGAGTACATTTAGGAAAAAAGAAAAGGCATTTTAACTTGCTCATTGTTTTGGATGCCAATATTTTAATAGTTTCACCAAAATATTAGGTGACATAATTATATTTATTTGTATATATGTGTATATATATTTAGTATGTGTATGATGTGTACATATATACACACACACCAAATATATGCAATATATATACACACACATATATGCCATACGTGTTATGTATACAAATATTTGCCATATATACAAACATATTATATATTAATTTCATTTGGAATGGTAAAGGGGAGTTATGAAATATTTACAAAAGTATGTCATTGAGTCTGATAAGGCTGGATATTACTGTACTAAAAATGGCACATTTGTACATAGGGGGATAAATTTAGAAACATCATTGTGGCATCAAGATCGAGGATGGGCTGCAAGATACTGAGACCGGAGACAAAAATTAAAAATAATGAGCCTGAGGTAGGTAACTTTTATACATTTTAGAAATTGAAAATCACATAAAGTTTTCTTTGAAAGGAATGCCGCTGCTAAGAAGAAGGTTGAAAATCAGTATTTAAAAATAAGTTTCAAAAAATGGTTAAAGTTTCTAAGAAAATTTTTAAAAAGTAGAAAAATAAAAAAGTCATTTATGATGCCTCACACCCGTTAACCTTTTACTATAAACATTTTTGTTAAATTTCATTTCTGTAAAATGTGTAGGCATTTAACACTATCTTCAGAAATGACTTTTGAAATAAGATAAATACCTCCACATGGTGCCCCTCCAACAAAATCAAACGAAGCAGAAAGTTCTAATATAAAGCATAAAGTCTTCCTATCTCCTGTCCCAATTCCTAGAGACAATTACTTTATACTGTTCCTATTCTTGTTGTGGATAGGATAGCATCAAATATTTGTAATTCCAATTGATATGGGATCTCTTGGTCTGTTCACCACATAATGGAAGTATGTATGTGTGTGTAGGTTAAACTGACATACAATAAATTACATATTTTTGAAAGTTCAATTTGATGTTTTCATATATGAGTAGAACCGTGAAACTACCACCACAACCACGATGAACAATTTGATCACCCAGGAACTCTTCTTTTTCTTTTTTCTTTTTTCTTTTTTTTTTTTTTTTTTTTTTTTTTGAGACGGAGTCTCGCTCTGTCGCCCAGGCTGGAGTGCAGTGGCCAGATCTCCGCTCACTGCAAGCTCCGCCTCCCGGGTTCGCGCAATTCTCCTGCCTCAGCCTCCCGAGCAGCTGGGACTACAGGCGCCCGCCACCTCGCCCGGCTAGTTTTTTTGTATTTTTAGTAGAGACGGGGTTTCACCGTGTTAGCCAGGATGGTCTCGATCTCCTGACCTCGTGATCCGCCCGTCTCGGCCTCCCAAAGTGCTGGGATTACAGGCTTGAGCCACCGCGCCCGGCCGGAACTCTTCTTTTTCATCTCTTTTCCCTCCCTTCCTGCTCTTCCTCATCCTGTACCTCTCCTTAAGCAATCATTGATCTGCTTTCTGTTGCTATAGGTTAGTTTACATTTTCTAGAATTTTATATTAATGGAATCACACAGTGTGCACTCTTTTTATTTGCCTTCTTTCATTCAGCTTATTTTGATATTTAACAGATAGTTGTGTATACCAGTAGTGGATTCCTTGTTATTGCTGGGGAGTGTTTTGTAGTCTGGATAGCCTACAATTTATTTATCCACTTATTTACTAATGGACATTTAGGTTGTATAAAGTTTTTGGCTATTACTTATCAAACAGCTATGAAAATTTGTAGTTAATTCTTTGTATAGATGTGTGCTGATTTAATTTCTCTTTTATAAATAGAAGTGGAAGGGTCGGATTGTAAGAAAAATGTATATGTGCATGTACATGCACAGACAATATCTAGAAGCATACACATCAGATGGTTTATAAAGCTATAGCTAGCAACAAGAAGCGTAGGGAAAGGAAAAAAGGGGGCTGGAACTATGCTTATTTTTTGTTTTTATCTATATTGTTTGAAATGTTTAAGATAATATGTTCATGTATTTCTTTTGGAAAATATTTTCCCAATATTATTTAATTCTTGTAGAAAAAAATAACTCTTTAATGCAAGACTGAAACTTCTAGTCTTCAGTTCCTTTCCCCTGTATTGATGTAGCTCTCTTAATTACAGGATTATTATATAGGATTTTTTATTAAGTTGAGATTTCATAAGAAAACATTTTTAGTGTTAGAGCAGAATAAGCTTCCAGGTTTTGCATATGTAATTTTGTGTGTGTGTGTATGTACATGCATATGCATGTGTGATTGGAATTCAATTAAAAACATTTTTTTCAAACATAATTTAGGGAAATCAGTCTGTGAAGATAGAAGCTTAAAGAGTACATTTGCTCTTTAGAGGAATAAGGAAAACCCATGTATATTGTCTTCAAATTGTGCTCATCTATTTAAATTAAACTGCTTTATACATGCCAATAAAATGTCAGATATGGCTAAAATAAGATAGGACAGATAGAAGAAATAGTCCCATTTTCAAATTGTACACCTGTTTTAATTGGAGAAGGAAAGGACTTTTCAATTATTTAAAGAAAACCTCTGAAAATAGGGATTCATAGCATGGTAGTCATTGAGTATAAATTCTCAAAAAGCCACAGTTCATTTTGACGACCAAGCCTTCTAAAAGCAAAGTGTGAGTAAAGGTAATTATAACATATTTCTAGAGCAATTTCCTAGAGGCAGTGGGATATGAGTCTGGGGGTTCCACTGTTAGTTCTTTTACTTAGTTTGTGACCACTTAATATTAGTTTTATTTTTTTAAAGAAGGGATAAATGATAAATTCTGATGGGTCATGAGAATTACATGAATACAGTAACAAAACAAGGATACCTTCTCTCACCACTCCTGGTCAACATAGTATTGGAAGTTTTAGCCAGGACAATCAGGCAAGAGAAAGAAATGAAGGGTATTCAAATAGGAAGAGAGAAAATCAAACTGCCTCTGTTTGCAGATGACACGATCCTTTATCTAGAAAACCCTATTGTTCTCTTCCCAGAAGCTCCCTAAACTGATAAGTAACTTCAGCAAAGTCTCAGGATACAAAATCAATGTGCAAAAATCACAAGCATTCCTATGCACCAACAATAGACAAGCAGAGAGCCAAATCATGAATGAACTCCCATTCACAACTGCTACAAAAAGGATAAAGAGCTGACAAAGAAAGTCAAGGACCTCTTCAAGAGGAACTACAAACCACTGCTAAAGGAAGTTAGAGAGGACAGAAACAAATGACAAAACATTCTGTGCTCATGGATAGGAAGAAGCAATATTGTGAAAATGACCTACTATCCAAAGTAATTTATAGATTCAGTGCTATTCCCATTAAACTACCAACAACGTTCTTCACAGAATTAGAAAAAACTACTTTAAAATTCATATGGAACCAAAAAAGGGCCCATATAACCAAGACAATCCTAAGCAAAAAGAACAAAGCTAGAAGCATCATGCTACCTGACTTCAAACTGCACTACAAGGCTACAGTACACAAAACCCCATGGTACTGGTACCAAAACAGACACATAGAGCAATGGAACAGAATAGAGAGATCAGAAGTAATACCACACATCTACAACCATCTGATCTTGACTAACCTGACAAAAACAAGAGATGGGGAAACGAGTCCCTATTTAAAAAATGGTGCTGGGAAAACTGGCTAGCCATATACAGAAAATTAAAACTGGACCCCTTCCTTACACCTTATACAAAAATTAGCTCAAGGTGGATTAAATACTTAAATATAAAACCCAAAATGATAAAAACCCTAGAAGAAAATTGAGACAATGCCATTCAGGACATAGGCATGAGCAAAGATTTCATGATGAAATCAGCAAAAGCAATTGCAATGAAAGCAAAAATTGACAGATGGGGTCTAACTAAACTAAAGAGCTTCTGTACAGCAAAAGAAACTATCATCAGAGTGAGCAGACAACCTATAGAATGGGAGAAAATTTTGCAATTTATCAACCTGACAAACGGTTAATATCCAGAGTCTAGAAGGAACTTAAACAAACTTACAAGAGGAAAACAAGCAACCCCATAAAAAAATTTGGCAAAAGACATGAAGAGACACTTCTTGAAAGAAGACATTTATGCCACCAACAAACATATGAAAAAAAAAGTTCATCATAACTGGTCATTAGAGAAATGCAAATTAAAACCACAATGAGATACCATCTCACACCAATCAGAATGGCAATTATTAAAAAATCAAGAAACAACAGATGCTGGTGAGGCTGTGGAGAAATAGTATGGGTTTACACTGTTGTTGGGAACGTAAATTAGTTCAACCATTGTGGAGGACAGTGTGGCGATTGCTCAAAGACGTAGAACCAGAAATACCATTTGACCCAGTAACCCCATTACTGGGTATATACTCAAAGGAACATAAATCATTGTATTATAAAGATACATGCATGCATATGTTCACTGCAGCACTATTCACAATAGTAAAGACATGGAATCAGGCCAAATGCCCATCAATGATAGACTGGATAAGGAAAATGTGGTACTTATATACCATGGAATACTATGCAGCCATAAAAAGTAATGAGACCATGTCCTTTGCAGGGACATGGATGGAGCTGGAAGCCATCATCCTCAGCAAACTAAAGCAGGAACAGAAAACCAAACACTGCATGTTCTCACTTATAAGTAGGAGCTGAACAGTGAGAACATATGGACACAGTGAGGGAACAATACACACTGGGGCCTGTAGAGGGGTGTCGGTGGAGGGAGAGCATCAGAATAAATAGCTAATGCATGCCGGGTTTAATACCTAGGTGATGGGTTGATAGGTGCAGCAAACCACCATGGTACCTGTTTACCTATGTAACAAACCTGCACGTGTCCTGCATGTGCATCCCAGAACTTAAAATAAAATAAAATAAAATAAAATATATATAATAAGGTAAATGAGAAAAAATACATAGAGTATATCTAATGCTTAACATCACAAGTAGCAGCAAATATTTAGGATTGCCAGATTTCCTGAACTTAAAGTAATCACAATAATTTCTGGATTCCTAGAATATTCCAGGGAAAAGCTAAATACTACAAGTCACCACCTACTGCACCTCTGGCCCCAAATGTTTCTGTCCATATTGGATGACTTCCAAAATGAATTTCAGTATGAGAGGTAGCATGATGCAATACTTAGGAACCTGATAGTATAGGTCCTAAACCTGAACTTGCCACTAAATGGTGTGTGAGTTGGATCAATATTTACCCTCATGACTAGTTTCCTCATCTACTTCCCCTATTTGAGGATTGTGAAGATTCACTAAGTTAATATGTGCTGCTGATGTTTAGGACAGTGCCAAGCTTATTGTAAGAGCAATACAATGTTTGCTATTGCAGTTTTTACTAAAATTGAACCAAAGCTATTATTTTTGCAGTGCCTCACAATGGAAGGAGAAAAAACCATTTTTTTTCTGCCTCTACCTTATATACTGTGGGCATTACTCTAACATCCTGATCCCAAATACAGTACATTGTCCTTTTAAGGATACAGAGAGGATTTCTGCATGACAATCCATCTTCAAGTAACTTCATGCATCCCCTTTCTCCTGAGGAATTAGACAGAAATCAGCAGGGTCAGTCTTTCCCTTTAAGTAGCGTGTAAGGGACAAACCCAGCTGCCTATTTGTCTCTATCCCAAGAGGCATGGGAACTGGGGATGCTGGGTTTGTTTGTTTGTTTGTTTGTTTTGTTTTGTTTTGTTTTTTGAGACTATGTCTGGTTTTGTTGCCCAAGATGGAGTGCAGTGGCACAATCTCTGCTCACTGCAACCTCCACCCCTTGTTCTCAAGTGATCCTCATACCTCAGCCTCCTGAATAACTGGGAATACAGGTGTGCATCATTATGCTGGGCCATTTTTTTAAAAATTGTTTTTGTTGAGATGGAGTTTTGCCGTGTTGTCCAGGCTGGCCCCAATTCCTGGGCTCAAGCAATCCACCCATCTCAGGCTCCCAAAGTGTTGGGATTACAGGTGTGAGCCACCATGCCCAGCCACATCTTTCATGATAACTATAAAATGTGTACAAGCATGACATATCAAGCATTGGGAAAAAATATAATTTATGACAACCTTCCAGACTCTCTGCCAGAATATTGCCCATACTTAGTGAGCAGGGTTTCCAGATAATGGGAACATAATTATACAAAAAATTATTCCTTGTTTATAGAAAATGCAAATATAGCTGAGCGTCTTTCTATTTGCTAAATCTGTCAATCTTTTTGGGAGAGTGAGAGATGCAGTTTTATAAGATCACTCAGCCATAGAAGTTTAACTGAATATAAATGACCGTTGTGAAATGGGCTCTTCAAGAACTTTAGTGTCCCCAGGTAAACTGTGCTAGATTCCTATTGTATTAGCTTTTGCCAAAACGATATAAAGTGAGCTTGAAATGTTCTTAAACCTGGAAAACTCAACTTTTGGAGGTCTTTTAGGTGTCTATTAAAGAATAGAAGAAAAAATTCTTTTAACAGAATCTTTAGGTTTCACCAAAATATGTCTTGCAAATGCCTCCATTAGCAGCGAAAGCTCTGTTCCCCTTCAGGTGATTAATATCACATTCCCTCTTACTCCTTCATGTGCTCATTCAACACAGGACTTGAATTTCATTTATAACCTTTTGTATTTTTAATAGTCATGCAGAATATCTAGTTAAGAAAAAAGAATCACCTGAGAAAACCAAATAACTTTAAATTAATTTTCCAAGCACACAAAAAATGTTCCAAATATCACATGACAAAATAGATACCTGGTATCTATTTCATCATTTCCAGGATTCAATGAGTTCCTTGCTTTTGATGTCTTCAGGCCTTGGTTCCATTTCCCTCTTCTTGGAACATTCTGTTTCCTCCCTCTTAACTCCCTCTTAACTCCAAATAGTTCACTGATAACTTGTCGGTCTATTCTCAGTTTGTATAAAGTTTGTTCTAAGAAGTCCTTCTGGGATTCCCAAATCCAGGTTAAGCATCCTGACTACCTGTTCTCTTAGCTTCTGTTCTTCTAGTCACAGCCTTTGTCACACCTTGCTGTAGTTATCCCTTTACATGCCATCATCTACTGCCACACTCCAAGTTCTAGGTGGACAGTGATGGTGTTTGTAGTCTAGCGCCTACCTAGCACACAGCAGTCCCTGAATACACATATATGCGTAAGTATATGAATTTATAACAGTCTCCTATGGCCCTAGCTCTTATTTTAAAATAAACAGGTTATTCGTTCTTAACAAAAAAATTCACTAAGCTGAGAATAGAAAATACAGTTTCTCACATTCCTATTTCATAGAGAATATAACTAAATCTTTCTTCTTCAGAGTGGGGTGAGGAATTTGGGGAGTGAACTAATGTCTTATTGTCAACTGCTAAAATATGTTTTTAGAGATGTGGTTCCTTTAAACCAAAATGTGCTGATTCTAGTTCCATCAACTGAACGCTGAGCCCTCAAAAACGGTTGAGAAAACAGTTTGCTCAAGGCAAAGGAGAATATTTTCAGAGGTCAATGATGTTCCATCTTTATCCCTGGAGGAAGAAATGTATTTAAGCTAGCAATTTTTAAAAACAATATTATCTTTTTTATCCTTTGGATGACATAGACTAAAGTGCTATAATAAATGCATTACAAAATA
The DNA here is from genome assembly GCF_003255815.1 of Theropithecus gelada. NCBI lineage: Eukaryota > Metazoa > Chordata > Mammalia > Primates > Cercopithecidae > Theropithecus > Theropithecus gelada. The sequence continues at coordinate 62,203,077 of NC_037671.1, read as the reverse complement.
TGTTAACTCATGGCACCTTATAAGTTAATTTCTTGCTCCTGTAACAGTTCAGATCGGGTGTTCACCTGAGTGAGATGACTCTCTCCACATAGTCATTCAAAGATCTAAGCTCTTCTTATCTTGAAGCTTCACCATCCCCTAGAACCTGTCATTTGTGTCCAGATGGACTGGTGAAGACAGAAAGCTGGGAGGGAGAAAAAAATGTGGTGGTTGCGTTCCTGCTTTCCTGAAAGGCCTGGCCCAGAAGGCACACATATCTTTTCTGATCCCATCCCATGGGTCAAAATTTAAGTCACAGGTTTAATTCCAAAAGGAATTGGATAATGTATGTGTCCACTATGATCCTGTAACTATAGAAGAAGGAGAAAATAGGCCCAGCACAATGGCTCACAGCTGTAATCCCAGCACTTTGGGAGGTCGAGGCAGGTGGATCACGAGGTCAAGAGATTGAGACAATCTTGGCCAACATGGTGAAACTCTGTCTCTACTAAAAACACAAAAAATTAGCTGGGTGTGGTGGCGCATGCCTGTAGTCCCAGCTACTCGGGAGACTGAGGCAGGAAAATCGCTTGAACCCTGGGAGGCGGAAGTTGCAGGGAGCTGTGCTAGTGCCACTGCACTCCAGCCTGGTGACAGAGCGAGACTCCATCAAAAAAGAAAAGAAAAAAGAAAAAAAAGAAGAAGAAGGAGAAAATAGATCTGGATGGAGAGCTACTAATCTCTGTCCCATAATCTTAGGTCTCTGACAGTGCTAGCTGCCATAGCCTGAACCTTCATGGAGCCACCCAATGGATTAGTTTTACCATTTCCTCTCAGTTCTCAAACATCACACAAAATATAAGGAATATATCGATATATTTCCTTAATTCATTGTGTCACTCTTATTCTCAGAATACTGGTTCTTTTGCTACCATCAGCCATTTACTTACTTCTGTTTTCTTTTCCAACAATTCCCACCAAGCCAGGCACAATAATTATCAATGCATATTTTTTGTTGTTGTTGAAATAAATAGAGAGAATCTACCTTACGTGATTCCAGTTCCACTATAAACATATATTCTTTTATCTGTCATTTATTTGTTTTAACTGGAAAGCGGCGTTTTCTTGAAGACACTAATTCTTTGTGACTCCTTTGAATGGAAGCGACTTATTCTCCATGTTGCAGGTTGGACAGGACAAGGAAGTGTTCTGCCTTATTTAACTGTTTCCACTTTGCCTTAGTGAAAATATGGCAGGAGATTTGTGATGACTCCTTCAAGTCTCATGCCATCTGTGTGTGTCCCTAGGAATCATCACTGTCATCTTTTGAACTCAGCATGCCCATATTAACTCAGGAATTTAGCACCTTGTTGGTATTCCTTTTCTATTGCTTACTCACGCTTCTTTGCTTTTCATGTTGTGACTGCAAAACAATGGTGTATTTCTTTTCATTCACTAAATTATAGTGACAAGGGGCTCCACCAGCCTGATGGCAAAAAATTATCCTGTCATGTTGTCCCACTGTCTATTACTGTGAGTTTCCTAGGCTTTCTCACTTCCATACTGGAAATAATCTCCCACAACCCATCATTCTAGCTTCCCTGACAGCCTACTAGGATCCCGCTTCTGCTGTTAGCTCTAGAGAGGTTGCCTCTCCTTTGGACACAGATGTCCTCTGATAAAGATAACCGTTGACACACATCTGAGGGGGTACCTGATACTCTGATAATGGTGAATTAAGCACTTTCCTACTAATTTTTCCTATAGTACGACATATAACTAACCTGCAACTTTTAAATAAGACTTTATTAAAGCTTTAAGAATGTTGAAAGGGTAGTACACACAGAGAATAGGTACAACTTGCATAACCATTCTGAGGGTATTGTAAAAGATGGATAACATTCCCATGGTGAACTCCACTGAATTGTTTGTGATCTGTTGAAAACGAATTGACCATATATGTTCTAATCTATCTCTGGACTCTGTCAAAAATAGACTCTGTCAAAAAATAACTCTCTATCATTGATCTATTTGTCTGTTTTTACACTAATACCAAACTTTCTTGATTACTATAGCTTTAAAATAAAACTGAAAATCAGGTAGCAAAAGTCCTCTCTGTTGGTGATCGATTCTTTCTGCTTTGGTATGTTGGGAAAAAGTCTTTAACTCATCTTTATTCTTGAAGGATATTTTTTACTGTGAACACAATTCTAAGTTTTCAGATTTTTTCCCTCATTCATTATGTTAAAGATCTTGCTCCATTATCTTTTTGGCTTGTATGGTTTGACATGCTAAGTCTGCTTATCTGTGGTCTCTACTTAATATATGTTTATTTCCCTGGCTACTTTTTTTTTTTTTTTTTTTTTTTTTGAGACAGAATCTCACTCTATCACCCAGGCTAGAGTGCAGTGGGGGCAATCTTGGCTCACTGCAACCTCTGCCTCCTGGGTTTAAGCAATTCTCCTTCCTTAGCCTTCTGAGTAGTTGGGATTAGAGGTGCGTGCCACCACACCCGGCTAATTTTTGTATTTTGGGTAATGATGGGGTTTCACCATGTTGGTCAGGCTGGCCTTGAACTCCTGACCTCATGATCCACCTACCTTGGCCTCCCAAAGTGCTAGGATTACAGGCGTGAGCCAGTGCTCCTGACCTTCTCTGGCTGCTTTTAAGAAATTCTATTTTCAGTGATTTCAAGCAATGTTATTATTATGTCCATTAAAATAGTTTTATTTATGTTTCTTGTTCTTGGGACTCAGTGAGATTCCTGGATTTGTGGAATTTCCATAAATTAAAAAAAATTGGCCATTATTTTTTCAATGATGTTCCTTCCCCTATCCTTTTCAGCAACTCCAATTACATGTATTTTAGACACTTGAAGTTGTCTCACTGATGATCTGTTCTTTTTTTCTTTTTCAGTCTTCTTTCTTTCTGTGTTTCACTTTGGACAGGTCTATTGTTAGGTCTTTAAGTTCACTGGTTCTTTTCTTTGGTTATGTCTAATTTGCTTTTACATATGCTAGATATATATAATATATATTATTAGTATATTTTTCATATCAGACATAGTAGTTTCCATATCTAGAAGTTTGAGTCTTTTATATCTCCATGACTCTTCTTGACATGGCCAATCTCTCCAACAGCTTTTTGAACATATGAAATACGGTTATAATAACTGTTTAATGTTGTTTACTATTTCTATCATCTATGTCAATTCTGGGTCAATTTCAATTATGTATTTGTCTCCTGATTTTGGGGTTTATTTTCCAGCTTCTTTGAATGCTTGGTAATTTTGTTATTGGGTGCCTAGTATTGTGAATTTTACCTTGCAGGTTATTGCATGTTTTTATATTTCTAAAAATATTCTTGAGATGTGTTCTTCCATTCCATCAAGTTACTTAGTAAGAGATTATATCTTTTGGGTATTCTTTTAATATTTGTTAGGTCAGATCAGAGAACTATTTAGAGCTAAAGTTTCCCCATGGAGAACAAATTGCTTTAGAAAATCCTAGCTAATGTCCCATGATTTATGAAGTTTTCCACTATGGTTCTTGAGAAGGACTATTCTGTGCCCTGTATGAGTTCTGAGTATTGGTTTCTCTACATTTTTAACATGGTTCTCTTCCTGGCCTTGAGTTCTTTGCTCATATGCATATTCTGATTAATAATCAGCTGAAGACTGGAGGAAGACCTTTTAAAGAGGTATTTAGAACTCCTCTGTGCAGCTATGTCCTCTCTGGTAATCTCTCTTAAAAACACTAGCTGCTTTAATCTCTCAATACTCCCAGACCAACTAAATTTAGAGAGACTACCAGCCTCCACTTGAATTCTTCCTGCGATGGAGCTTAGAAAGTCCCTAAGCAGTAACCTGGGGGCAATCATAGATCTCATATAATTTCCCTTCTCTCTCTTTGGCATCTCTGTCCTTTGTTGCCTGATATCCATTGTCTTGAAAATAATTGTTTCACGTATTTTGTCTGTTTTTTTTTTTCAGCTAAGGATGAAGAATAAATCCAGTTTCATTATTTCATCTTGACTAAAAGTAGAAATCAAGCCTTCTTTCTAAACTCAATCAAGTCTTCTTCTAAATTATTCTTATTAAAATTACTTACAAAGTCCACTTATTCATGCCAGAAAAAATTCACCCTTAGCCATAATGGAGTGGCTTTGCTTTTAAATTCCCAGAAGAAAAATTTAAAAAAATTAAATTTTACTAGGAATGATCAAAATAGTAAAAATTTCAGATTTTTTAGGCTTAGCCTTAATGAACACCTTTAACCAGTCTTGTCTTCATTGACTGCCAAAAGTTCAATTCAGTTATCTTTCCAAGTCTTTCCTCTAGTTTGACTCCTAGTAAAGATCAGGCCTACCGATAAGGGGGTTTTGAAGGTGTGTGTTCCTAGTTTCTAATGAGAACCTGCACAAACAACACTGAATTCAGAATATTTAAGAATATGTAGTAGTACCAAAAAAGGCAGTCTAAATTTGTAGCAAAACACACATATTTTTCTAAAGGAAACAATCTGCAGAGCTGAAACTTTTCTCTAAACCACATTTTATAGTGTTCTGTGAAAGAGCTTTGTTCCTTGAAGCCCATTGATATAGTTTCCCCAGATTCAAGAATTCTGCATCAAAGTAAATTCAAACCTTAATTCTTAAGGAGTAAATCTATTTGTAACTTTCAGTTTTCAGTGTTCCCTCATGGAGGATTTCATTGAGATCCAATTTGTTATACCCTCATAATCCTGCCTTTATCCTAGGTTATTTAATATCTGTATAGACCACCCACATCTCAGCTTGCCTCAGCCTTCCTTGACCATCTTTCCATTTCACACAAATCATCTCTTTTTCTAACAATTGTTTTCCAAGCCTTTCTATCCTAAATTCCTTTACCTAATTCTCACTCCTTACCTCAACAGATGACCCTGCTTTCTTCTTAATGTGATAGCAATTGAATCCACTCAACTTCCAACTACAAAGTAAATTGTCTTCTTATCACTCATCTTTCCTTCCTTCTTTCTTTTCTGTCTGAGAGAAGTAGATGTTCTTCACATCTAAGGCAAATTCCTTCATAAAACCGTGGATTCTATCTTCTGCCACCACTACATGAACTTTGCTCCATCAATTATCAACAACCTTCTTGATTCACATCTTTCTTCAAAAGTTTATTGAAATTAAATATTGCCTGTTGAGACGAATGGTTGCCAAAGCTATATATTTGTGCTATTTGTACTATTTTGAGTCATATCAGAATGACCCAGGGCAAAGTAACTTAGCAATAAACACCAAATGGGCACTTTTGTTTCTGACTTTGTGTCAGTTATTACATATAATAGACTCTAAGTAATTTAGAGGAAAGGTAATTTAAAGGACTCTATGGGAGAAATGAGACAGTAATAATAATGATTGCCATTTGTTGAATGGCTGCTTGGACCAGATTTTATAGTACGTGCTTCACATATATTTCTTCTGTTAATCCTCAAATATTTTTGCTTATAAGTAATGCAATAAGTATGCCACTAGTAAATATGATGAAAATGAGGCTCATAGAAGTTAAACAATTTATCTAGGTTACTGAAGATTTAGTAAAGTTATAGGCAAAAGTATTCCAACAGGTAGCTTGTTTGGAAAGTGTTGTCAATAACAACAAAGAAGGAGGAATAAGAAAGTTAGGAGGTAAAACAGGAAAGAGAGAAAGGCAATACAAGACATATTATGAAGCTGGTCACCACTGTGGGTAACTGGACTGGAACTCACTGGGACCTTTTGAAAAAGCCTAATGAAGGATGTCACAAAACTATTCTCCCAAGGGATGAAAGAGGAAAGCATTTAATTATCAGTTCTTGTCTCTTAATGGTCAAAGGTGGTCCCACAGGTCTAAACTCTCCTGCACCCTGGGTTTATATCAGGAAGAGAAACCTTAGGACAGGAAGTCAAAGGCAAATACTGTAGAGCTGTATCTGCAAGAAACTATTTGAAGCCTGCATGGAACTGTATGCAGAGGTGGAGTAAGAGGTAGAGCTGGAGGATTTGAAGTGACATCAGAGTTGTTCAAGACAATCCAGTTTTGTGTCATGTATTTCTGTCATGCCTTCTATTTAAGTCCATATTATAGAGTCCCTTCCAAGGTGGTGGCCAGCTGCAATCACTGCAAGGACTAAATACAAGTCTGCTTCAGCTGGCCCCACGGCTATAACAGCTATTCATTATTTCCTTTCTCTCTCCCCATGACAAATTTTCATTTTTGGCCAGGACTTAAGCTGCCAAACAGATGTTCTGGTATTCAAAGTTTTCTTTTAGCCAGTGGGTTCTTATTCCTGAGAGTTCTGAGCCCTTACTTCCTTTGGCCTTGTTGAGTAGTGATTATAACCATCATTGGTCCATCATTATTGTTCTACATGGATGCACCAAGGAATGATTCAGTGACTTTACAATGTTTGAAATTTACTTCTTTCTGACCCTATCATTTTGTAGCCTACATAGTATCTTATAGTAATTAGAGCTAATCACTTCCACCAGTGGAGTGCTCTTTTTGTTGCCTGCTGTTCTACTGGCAAGAGGAATCAGGGTTACTGAAAGGTAGTTGCATGTAGCTTCAAGTGGTAATCTTTTTGAGTAACCTGGTAGAAGTGTTTCTCTCCCTCCATCTCCAATCCACAGTCTTACTCTCTTTCCACTATATTTGAATGTGTACCCCAAAGTTCATATGTTGGAAACTTAATCCCCAGTGCAACAGTGTTGGGAGGTGGGACTTTTAAGAAGTGATTAGGTAATGAATTATTCCCCTTATCCTGGTAATGGGTTCCTGGTAAAAAGATAAATTTGTCCCCGTTCCTACTGTCTCTCTTGTATGCTCTTTTGCCTTTTGCCATGGGATGACACAGTAAGAAGGCCAAATCCAGATGATAGGAATTCCCTCAGTCTTGGACTTCCAGATTCCAGAAAAATGAATCAATAAATTTACATTCATTATACTTTGCCTAGTTTCACGTATTCTGTTATAGCAGCACAAAATGATTAAAGACATTCTCCCTTACCTTCCCACTTTCCCCTCCAAACCCCACCAGGCATTAAGGCCTCTAATCTGGCAAAGCCTAAGATCAAAAGGTTGAGAAATACAACTTCTTCAACTGTGTCATTAGGAATTATATTTAGAGGAGTCAATTCTTTTTCGGCCCATTGTTTCATAGACTGATGCACTTTAGCATTTGGGAACACTGCCTTATACATTAATTATAGGCTGAACACATTGCAGAGGATGCCAACGGGGTGCCCAGTCCTGCAGGGTGCTGTCCCTAATTTAGAGCCTTTTATAGGCTCTACCACTGTTTTATTTCACTGGCTGCTTCTGGATGATAGAGTATATGGTAAGACAAGTGGATCTCATAATCTTGTGCCATTTTTCACACTTTCTTTGCTTGAAATGGGTCTCTAGATCTGAGGCAATTTTGTGCAGTTTCCCATGTCAATGGATTTAGCAATCTCTAAGTCTGATTAGCAGTGCTGATAAAGATAAACCCACATCTGTAATATGTACAATTTCCATAAAGGACATAAAAGGTTGCCTCCTCCAGGAAGGATGGAGTCTAATGTAATTAGTGACCAAATGATCTTAACATTCCCCTCTGCCTGAGTAAATTTTAGACAAGCTTCTCCCCGATTCTAGGTCTTGAACTCTATTCTTAGAGCCTTTACTTTAGAGAACTGGTAATTGTGATTTCTCTGCCCCTTTGAGATGTAAATCTTTTAAAAAGATTTCTGTTAGTTTTGCAACCAGGAATGTCCTTCTCAAAGACCTGAGTGCCATCCCTTTGAAAGCTAATTATAAATGATAGACCTATTTCCCAGTCTCCATGGAAAAATAAGAATGTAACTTTGATGGGCACCAGTCAGCAAATACAGATGGCCTAATCACAGAGAAAACATTTATAAACTCAGAAGTGACTCAATATGCTTCACACACCTCACTAAGCAACTTCCTTCCGGACATCCTCCACTACTTTTCCACTAGTTCACCCCAGCACTTAAAAACCCTCCTGCCCATTGTTTTAGGGAAGTTGAGTTCAGACTGCTTTCTGTTCTCTCTCCCCTGCTGCGATTGCCTCGAATAAACTCCTCCTTACCTGTTTAACATCATCAAGTACAATTTTTGCTTTGGCATCAGCCTGCTATCAAGTGGCTGGCTGGCCTTCTTGATGATAATGGCATAGTAAGGCTAAGCAATGGTGTCTAATGCTGGCCTGCCAGAACATCAGCAGTGGCATTAATTACAGCAATCTTAGTGACAGGGAGTACATGCTGTTCGACCCATAAGTAGCCTCTGTTCCTGTGTGTGTATAAGTATATATACCCACCCCATAAATACATATGCATACATTTGATTTTTTC